>NC_142525.1:31225716-31515716 GCF_964205215.1 Stylophora pistillata
GAAAATTGGTGAAAGGTTAGCCCACTATTCGACTATTTGTTTATAGTCACACAGGATTTAGGAAGTACATAAAAACATATCTTAAGTATCATTGGACTTGTTTGAGGGTAAAACAAGTCGTTCAGTTAAAAAGTGTAAATGTTAAAATAGTTCTTTGTGCGTATTTGTCGGTGTAAGCCAATAACAAAGTGTGAGAATCATTGCAGAGAGTAAAAACTTTAAGTCGTTGGTATACAAGCATTAATTACGGATTCACTGGTAGTATGCCATCTGAATCCTTTCACCACTCTGAACTAACAGCGCTGCAGACAGTTCAATATCTAAGGAACTTCCTTGATATACATCTTTGTTTCGGATGCAGATGGTAACTGAGAAACCTCCTTTCAATCACTAATGCACTTCCAAATTCAGTTACATTATTTAAAAAGCTGCGCGAGAATTTATCGAATCGTAACCAAAGCAATATTGAATGACACTAAAGCAAGCTCAAATGTGTATCAATCATTTTTCCATCGACTAGTGTTAACTTTCCAAATGGACACAGGCACGAACAGTCAGTGAATGATGAAGCAAAATTCAATATTGTAGGTAGTTAAATAAAATTCGCCATGAGTAAATTGTAACCGTGACTTGCTGACGCAAGCGAGGAGAAAATTTAATAACAAAAGTATATTCAGCTTGTTTTCTTTTCACGTTAGGAGCTGTTGAAAAAGTCAATCTCTGCATCGAAGTATGACTTTAATCTGTCAAACTAGGCAAATTATTTAAGATTTAGGATACATTTTTTTTATTAAATGAACAAAGGTAGTGGTAAGGTATTTGGGTTTCGCCAGGAACATGATGAGTCGATCGGAAGAGGTAAAGAGTCCTGTATTTCCTTTTTCATGTTTCAGGTTTTGAATTTGCATTTTTAATTCGTTTAAATCCACTTTTATAGCTCATTTTTTAAAAACAGAATTCAAGTTTAATGGTGGCTCAAATAACGAGATGGCTGCTGACACTTAAAGAAAGGATTATTTTGTTTCGAACTTCCATTTAAGAATCGGAAAACGATACCATATTTGTTCTATGAGGATGTCAAAGCTGAATTAGACATTTCTCTAATTGGTTCAAGATATTTCTGGTGAACGGACGAGTAAAACTTCCATGATGTTTTCGTTTGGTCTTAAAAAGAAATGGCCAGTATGGTTAATTAGCTGAAATGAGTCCTACCTTTGATTGATCCATCATAGATGTTCGGTCCGCTTGGAAAAACTTAATACAGTGCGCGGCGTTTCATTTCATTAGATTGATGAAATACTTTCCCGGTTCAACACAGTAACTAAAAAGCTCGTCAAATTAGTTTCAGTCAGTAAAATAACGTTGTAAATGTTCATTTACGGTTCCATTGAAGTTATTTAAGCTACATGTTCGCGCGTAGGGGTATTATTGATTCATTGGAGGTTTCTTTCATATCTTGCATTTGATTTCATTAACAATACTGTGAAACAAATCTCTGGTGTAAAAAGCTTTGTTTTTTTACCGTTGTCTTTCAGTCAAACACAAAATGTAAGATGATAAAAATCTACATTGGGCTGAAAAAATATCCCTCGCAAATTTTCCAAATGTGTAGACAATCTTCCAATTTCATCAAACCACGGTACACATAATTTGCCCGTATTTTTTATTGCTTTAATTTGCCAAATTTAAGGAACCCTAGCCTCTGGCCAACATTGAAACGTTAATAAATATGACTAATATTTAAACGGCAGGTCATGTAATCCATTCGTCGCCAGAAATGTCTTCGTATTTGGAGTTTGTTTTACTCCAAGCTTTCTTATTTTCAAAGATCACCGCTAGCTCTAACGTCTGCCGCTCTAGTGTTCCAGACATCGATTACGTCCTCACTGGTCACGTGATACGGACTCTTAAACGCAAGACTTTTGAGAGCTGTACATTTTCTTGCGAAATTGAGCCGAAATGTTTTAGTATCAACTACGTGTCATCGCAAGGAACTTGTGAACTCAACAGAGCAACCAAGGATTTTTTTCCTGGAGACGTAGTGAAACAGAATGGGGCATTTTATTTGGATATGGTGGTCCGCCAGTTTCATCGTGATCGTGATCCTTGTGAGAGCATGCGCTGTGAAAATGGAGGGACATGTGTCGTGAGTCCGACCTTGAAGTGCAATTGTCCTGATGGTTACACTGGGCTTCGCTGTCAAAGTAAGTAATTAGAAAGCTAGCACCACCAGCAAAGTATGAAATAACCTAACAAGGACAGAAATCGAGACGACTGTAGAAAATTCTCGATTATAATTGGTCATCAGAACGCGTTATATGCGTGTGGTTTTACATGCATGTCTGGTTTATTTTCTCGTGCGCATCACGGCTGGCTAAGAAAAGTTTGCTGTTTTGTTTCAGTTTACCGATAGACACGTTATTTTCTGGGAAAAAATAGTTACCCACATCTTCCTTCTATAGCTTGCTTTTTCTCTATGACGAACCATATGGATGATGCCTAAATAGGCAGTGACGCTTGCTGGGACTCAAACCCGACACTTCGATCCATATTCCCAAGTATCTTCACAAAAAACTTAGTTTGATTAGTGTCCGTAAAGCATAGGTTCTTATTTCTTTAATCGGGTAATGATTAGAAACCACGTTGACGAAACTAAGTCTTCTTTTTCACTAGACCTACAGCAGCTGGGAATGGAAAGCGGAGACATACCTAATGACCACATAGAGAGCTCCACGTTTTTGAATGATAATCAAGCATGGAAAGGACGCTTAAATGGAAATTCCTGCTGGAGACCTGCACAAAGCAAAAATACTGAACACATTAAAGTAACGTTCGTGAGCGAAAAAACCGTATTTGCCATAGCAACACAAGGCAGCCCGGACAATAACTTTTGGATTGAAAGCTATACCCTCCAGTACTTCGCTGATGGTTCTCTTAAGGACACTAAGAAGGTAAAATCGACAAACATTAAAGGAATGGGTTAGGTTAGGCCGAGCTGAAAATATTTTTTGTCGGTGACAGTGAAACACGAACATTTCAGAATAATGATGATATTAAAGTTCCATTCCCTTGTTCTTTTGTTCTGCTGTGAAGTTGTAATTTTGTTTGAATATTGATACTGTCAATTTAACATATGTTTACAGGTATACCAAGCCAACAAGGACGGCACTTCAATTGCCATAAACAAGTTCTCACAAGCTCTCCAAAATGTCAAGTGGATCCGGATTCATCCAAGAGCTTGGCACAGGTATATAGCATTGAGGCTTGAGGTGTACGGATATTGAACGTTATGAAATGGAAGGCTCAAGTTAAAGGCCAGTTTTGCCCGGTGCATGGAAAATTATTAAACACAGTTTGTTTATCACTTCACCGTTCAGGGCAGTTTTCTATAAACTGAGTGTCATAGAAGCGTTATTGCATAGGTTTTGTATTGAACAAAAAACATATACGTTATTGGTTTTGTATTTTGTCGCTGAATTATGTACAGGCCCGATCTGATGTTGTCGTGTTCTCAGATTCGACTCCGTTATTGCTTTGTTTTTGGTTTTAGGACACTCAGTAGAGATCAGTTCTGGTTTTCAAAATATTTTCGCTATCCCGTCGCCAATTTTCTCAGAATGAAGGAAGTCATTCTTATTTTTTAGAGTGTAGAACTAAAAAACCCAGGATGGAAGTGATAAACTGAGTATCACGTTTTAAATAGATGGAATTTAGCGCTCCCAGTACTTAAATTCTGATCAATGAAAAACACAGAAATATCCTCCCGATTCAGGTTTGGTGATTTTGCGTTCCTCTAGTCTAAGAAGACACTGGAACAAACCAAGATGTGAAATTGGAAGGGCGAAATGCGTCAACAGACAGGGTTTATTTCTATGGAAAGTTCCAATTGTTAAATAAATGTAATAGAATTTAACCATAAGTCAAGACACAGAGCTGATTTATTGCGCTAGAGTAAGAACAGAAAGCCTGAGGGAATGAGGGGAGATTAAATCAGACCTTGTTATTTTCAAATTTAAATCTTTTGTTTTTGCCTGGAGGGTTGGGTCTCTCGCAGTCTCTCAGCCTTCTTATTCCATGTCCAGTGGGTCGAAGATGGAGGCACTGGTAAAAACCAAGACCTTTCTTTTTTGTTATATAATTGACTGCTAGAACAATTACTTTAATCTCAGCCGATTCATGAATAAAGTGAGCGACTGAAAATTTTCATTCGCATGAAAGCGTGAAATAACTGATTTGTCACCTACATCCAAAAGCTGAGGGAGTAGCCAGGAGGGTTCCCAGCGAACTCAATAAATTTACAGTTTAGAAATCAGAGAAATCATTTTAAAAACCTCTACCAAGGGACCTTATGTAATTACAACGAAGGGCCTGCACCGAAACTTCATGACTTGTACATTAAATCTACATCAATGTTAAAACTTCTGATAACAATAAAACAGATATATACATTTTCAGCGTTCTGTTTAATGACTGACATTCCAATGACTCGTCACTTCGTCAGTTAAGATCTAAAACATGCACCGCTACTTTTTCAACTTTTCTATTCTTTACAAAATATTTCCATACAATAGATTTGGACGTCTAGTAGCTATGAAGCGAGAGACTGGAACCGACACCGTATCACGATTTGTAAAGCTCTAATCTGAGCCCAATACAGCCATGCAAAGAAAATGGTCTGATGTTTAATTCCTTCACTTTAATCAGAGTCGGTTTCAGAACGTTATAGATGACTGTATTTCTGTCAATGTTGCCTCCGAGGATCTGAAAGTAGAGAGATATTCAATGAAGAGAAATTTTTTTATTAAAATGAATTCCTAAAACTTATGTCTCGGACTTTTAAGGTTGCTTCTTAAACCTTAGAAATCCCAGTTGTTACACCCCTTGACGACAATACCGCAAGTGCAGCACCATGGCTCTCGATTATTATAAAAGGTAGTTTAGTTTTAAAACTTAACCAACCACAGGGTTCGAAGGTGCAGGGTTACCAGTTATACTGACTTTCGCTCAATCTCGGGTTTAGCGATTACTTATCTCAATAGTCCATTTTACAGTAGCAGCTTGGTTGCCAAGCAGGAAGTGAAGCTGAAGGTGACCTTGTTATGAGACAGGCGTTGCTACTTTTTAAATGATAATTACTTTTTTATCATGCTAACTAGATACCAGTCTCTGTCACAACAAGATTACCTTCAACCTTACTCCGAATCAAAGACTTGGTAACTAAGTGCATAACTTTAAAATGACCCATTGGCGCAACCTCGTTCCCAGGGTCTTTTCCCTTTGTTGGTGGGTGGAGCTGGGGGTGGGGCGGGAAAAGGCCCTGGGAACGAGGTTGCCATTGGCGACTTTGGATGTTTTCGCCAAAATCCCTGAATTTCGAGGACGAAATAGCCACAGCGCCCACCGTGAACATTTTAGGATCAAGGTAACTCGGCGTTTCAGGTTATTTCAACCCAAGAGGATCGGAAGTAAAACGCCTGAATAATCAGGAAATATTGAAACGATAATTCAGTCTAATTGACAAGATAAATAGTATAGTTTTACCTTTCTGGATAACTGCTACAATTTTCTAAGTCTTAATTGTCTGACTTACGTGGGGGTAGTTTTTTAGCTTGCCAGCGGTTAAATATGCCAACGTGAAAGAAGTGGGCCAGCAGTCTAGATCAGGAGATCCTTGCGTTGCAATGTAAGTTATGTTCACAGCTGATGTAAAGTTGACCTTGTAACTAGAGTTCAAGTCATTTGCCACTGGTTTCCAGCTCCCCGAACCATGCAGCTTGCCCCGCCATGCCTCGTGGCCAATAGCGGCTGTACTGGATGTTAGTTGACCGTCGAAGATAATGTTATCGTCTTGAATTCCAATGGCCTCTAACGATAAAGCTACAGAAAAAGGTGTTACTGAGCAGGCAAGTTTTGCAAATGCTTGAAACTGCATATAAAAGTGTTAATAGAAATGGTAAGTCAATAAATAATCCAGTCCTTACTAATGTTTTGGCAGATCGATCCCACAAATCCCTCGGGGCACGTGCAGTATGGCTGCGGAAGGGGATAGCACAAGCCGCCGTGCAAGCAGTACAGCGCACTACACGGATCTCTGATGTCCTTTCTGATGTTATGTACATACAGAGCATCCTGTTCCTCCTTGAAACCTCTTGGAAACATTTCTTTACTGCCATAGTTCAATTCACACTTGTTGATCTTTGTGTAGAAATTAACACTGAAGCATTTTGTCTCAAGCTCACAGTGATATGTACATTTCTCGAAGTTGAAGTCTCGGATCGTTTTAATCACTTGACCCGTGAGCACGTGGTTTTTGATTGGTTTGAAAGCTCGACACGTTTCAGCGGAGTGAATGAAGAGAAGAACCAGGATAGTGACGAACACTGACATCTTCTGTAATAAATTATTTTGGTTAAGGGAAATATTTAACAATTATTCCACTCGCGCTTGTTGGTTATGAGATGATAGATAGCCAACTCGGCGCTACGCGCCTCGTTGGCTATAATCATCTCATATCCAACAAGCGCGAGTGGAATAATTGTTTTATTAAAAACGTTGAATTAAATTACTAAATTTTATTAAATTTTTAATTCCCTTTTAATTTTAAGGTGACACGTACGCTTACCATATTTGTAGATTATGGTATATTGGCTGATATACCATAATGGCTAAGCCAATAAAAAGTCTTGAATTGCATTATGCAATGATCTAGTTTTTAATAAAAGGCATTATTTGAAATATGACTTTACCTATTGTTTATTATCGGATGATGTATACATTCGTACTCTTAAATCCGAATGCTCCTATATTTCTTAGAAATAGATTTCAATTTCTTAGTGACTCACGTGGACTACAGGGCCGGTTTACAAGATCGTCTCTCTACGACTTAAAGATACCATTCCCACAGAGCAATTCGGGTAAACGCACATTGGCCTATAGTGCTACCAAACTTTTGAATGACCTCAGTTCTGACTTGAAAGCGCTTTCTCTTTCTTCTTATTCTCCACCGTTATTTAAATCTCTTCTCTCCTCTCTTAAGTCCAAAATACGAAGTCTGTTTCTCCCACGCCAATCATCGTCCGAGCACTTGGAGGATCTAATTGTGCTCGACTTGCCGCTATTCCATCCATTGTCACTGTTTTTCATAGTCCTACTATAGCGCTACTATTCGTCTTAATCTATATTTACATATGTATGTGTCCGTGTTCATTAGTTATAGTTTTGCCCCCTTTCGTCGATTTATATTATTCATTTCGTTTTTATAGTCTATTCTACTTTATATAATGTCTTTTGTGTCTATATATATTTTTATTTTCTATACTTATTTGTCTATTTGTTTACTTATTTTTGAGGGCTGTAGGTTAGAAAACTGTAATAGGTTATTGCGCTTCCCAAATAAAGTTAATGTATTGTGTTGTATAGGTGGTTTGCAACCAACCTCTAGAGACATAGGTAACAATGGTGAAAGGCACATATCTATTAATGGAAAAAGTGTAGTCTGGAGATGTCATGAGTTATTTAAAGTTAAAAAAAAAAAAAAAAAACGTGACGCGAAGCCTGCGCGCGTAACTATGTATTTGATGCTCGCGCGAGGTCTTTATAAAGAAGCCTATAGAGACCTCGCGTGAGCATCAAATACATAGTTACGCGCCCAAGCTTCGCGTCACGTTTTTTTTTTTTTTTTTTAACTTTAAATAGCGTATGATAACGATCTTCGTTTTTCATATCACTGATGAAGGCTTAAGCATTAGCCGAAACGTCTGTTTCAGAAATAACAGTCAGAGACAAGCAATTTCCATAAAACTCACAAATATCTATTGTTTAAGTCCACCAACATGGCGGCAATGACGTCACGTGCAAACCACCAATATTGAACATTTACTGCTGACAGTGAAAGATAAGGGGGCTGTTAAAGACAATCTAACACATTACCGGTCAATCTGACATACACATTTCTGGAAAGGTCTTGGAGATTGGAAAATTTTACTAACATGTTTAGACGATTCTTTTGTTCAAAGGCAACTGCTATAAAATAAATTTATAAAAATCCCGCACATGAATAAAAGCATCATTGATAAATAAGTATCAAGTGGGAAGGTTAATTCCAGCAGCTCAAGCTTGCCCGGTTCGCAGTCGAAAGATCTCGAAAAGATATGAAAAGAAAACCAGAGAGGAAAACACAAAAAGTACGCAAATTTCGATCAGTTAGCAGCAAAGTTCTTATTCTTGCCAGACGGGTTGACGTTTTGAAGGAAAGCTCTCCAAAGTAGCTAGGAAATGCGCACAAAGAAATTAATAAACTAAAATCATACCTCGAGAATCAGTTCCTGCTATCGAAAGTAGTGTTTTATGTTGTAAATGTTTAGGCTTTATATAAGCTGTTTATATTCAACTCCGTGGTACTCACGAGAACAATATTCAAGGAACTCCCAGTGGTACCTGACCTTTTGAAGACCGTTTTTAATTATTCAGTCCGTTATTATTTTAATTAATTTTGGACGAAATCCATCGTAGGTATAAACAATGACAGCCATAAAGGATAAAATTTTGCTTCGTGGTTTCACTGATTAAAGCTTCAGTCCATATGTTGAAGTCATGTTTTTAACGATGTTTCCAAGCTTAAGAAGCTTTTCCAACAAAAGAATTTTAATTTTTTTCACATAACAGTTTTTGATGATTTCCTGGTTCTGTGAACATTGCATCTCAGTAATTGTTATTTAGGCCCTGCAATTATGTTCTTTAGTTAGCGACTTCGGAATAAAAAAAAATCCAAAATTTCCTGAATACAAAGCATCAGTTTTTTTTCTGGGTCAGTTATAGAATCATATAATAGAAAATAATCAATATTTGCTCTCTCACCGTTTTCGAAGACTTGTTATACATGTTTTTCTTTGCCGGGTAATGCGAAAATTCAGCTACAGCATTCAGCCTTTCATAAACTTAATTTCAAAATGTTTATGACATTTACAGTGTGGTTGAGTTTGATGCGTGGCAAATTGAAGTCGTGTTACTTTTAAACTACAAGAGAAATTTATCCGCGTGTGTGTTCGTAATTCGCATCTTGTCAATACGTTTGTGTACAGAAGTGGATCGGTTTTATTAAATGTTGTATCTTCAAATTGTGAAAGATTGACAGGCAACGGGAGAGTTTCATTTCATATAAGAAAACACCGATTAAAATTGGCATAGATGGTGAAAAGATCAAAGAAATGAAATTCTTAGGACCTCTGCATGCTGTTTTGAAAACTGACGGGGAGTTTTCGAAAGGAATATCGAAACAATCAAATTGATAAAGTGAGAGTTAAATCAAACATAGCTTCACATTAAAACTGTGGTAAGAAAAAGATAAATGAAGAGATTCTAGACCTCATGTGCAAGACTAATCCATTTGTGGATAAAATTTCAAATTTTGCTTTAGATGTAACAATACTTGACAAATAAATGCTTGCCTACAGCTGTGACCAACTTTGGTGCAAAATGATTCAAACATGATTGATTACAATTAAAATAATTTTTTTGACACTTTCCTGGGTGGGGGTCAAAATAGCTATTAAAGCTGAGGTAATACAAGAAAGTATTCAGAAGACTTTAAAGGAGTGATTGTTTTACTAGCCTACTTCCAAGAGAATTGATTGTATTCCAGCAAACTTTTCATTCACAAAATTGTATTAGAGTATACTGGTTTTTATTGTTCGCCTCGAAAGTAGCTTAACTTCTCTATAAGGCCGAGGCCCTAAGGAGTGAAAGATTTCTTTCAAAATAAATTACTCATTTCATATTACTGTTTGACGTTCTTCTCAAGAAAAGTTAGCTTTTCTTTCATCACTGTTAAACCTAATCGCGCGAGCTTATCTAACACCACTAACTGAAAAGAGTGCAGGACATTTCTCTTACCCCAAGCAGTTTTACTCGTGAAGTAGCACTGTTCGGACTTCAGGGAAAATAATTACGATATACCATAAGCCGCCCTCTCATTTTCGTGTCAGTAATACTATTAGTCAATGTTTCTTATGTGTGCGTGTATTTCATCCTTTTGTTTTCAGTCTTCTCCAATAACTCTAAAACACTGAAAATATATATAAATCCTAAAATTTGTTTGCAAACTCCAACAATTCTCCTCCATATCCAACAGCCTGTGGGTTTTAAGGGTTGAGGCCAAAGAAAAAAGCCAGTTTAAGTGTATTAAAGTTAACTTTCCCAGCTACAGATATAACGCTTTCTAAACTGGTTTCAATTCAGTTTCATGAAACAGGAAAAAGGTGTTTGACAAATTGATGATATACATTGTAAAGATGATACAGCTTCAACCAAGAATAAGTAAATTAAGTTTTTAAGGTAAGATGAGTGTAATGAAGACATCGATGATAATGATAAAAATGGAAATTTTTTTTGAAGACAAACTTTATTCAGTCAAACCTATTAATTACAAATAAACTACAAATGAAGCGATGATTTCTCTTTAGAAGTTAAAAGCCCCAAAGCTCAAAGAATCCATTTTCATTGAAGACAAGTTGATTACACGTACCGGGCTCCCAAAGGAATTTAATTTCAAGTTTAATTTAAAGATAAAAACTTTCTTAAGTGTACGAAAAGTACCGCATATTTAAGTTTAGCTCCTGCATTAGATGCATACAAGCGGGACCCCCTTAACTAACTATTTACGCACTCTAAGAGCAATAATGATGTGACGGCGAGTAATACTTGAAATTATCATTATTGTTATTGTTACCATCATTGTTATTGTTACCATCATTGTTATTGTTACCATCATTGTTATTGTTACCATCATTGTTATTGTTATCATTTTTGTTATTGTTATCATCATTGTTATTGTTATCATCATTGTTATTGTCATCATTATTGTTATTGTTATCATTGTTATTAAATAGAAAACTCAATTTAACTCTTCTTGAAATTGCCTAGGCAAGTGCCTCGTTTTCTGCTACAAGTGGATGGAGCGCTGGACTGTTGTGCGGGAGGTCGAGGGTTCGAGCCCCGGCCGGACCAGCACTCAAGGTCTTAAAACAAGTGAGAAGAATATGCTACCTTTCTATACCAAGAAATGGTTAGATACTCTAGTCTTCTCGGATAGGGACGAATAAATGGAGGTCCCGTCTCCTGCAGGGTTAGGGGTAGGAGACGTAAATTTCCCACGCACGAGATTACTGTGTGATGGATGTCCTCCCCTGGGGTGGTTGCTGGGTGGGAATTGGCCCTGAAAAGCCCCCATGGGGAGTGGTCAATTAACATATGTATGTATGTATGTATGTACGTAAGTGTGTTATTAAAGAGCCTTCCGTCATGAATCATTATCTTGGGCTCCCACTTTCAAACAAGTCTATTATTTGTATGTACAATCTTATAAAGCGATTTCCATTACACAAACCAGACTAACCAAACACTTTTATAACATAACCAAAGTAAAGCGCGCGCTCTGATTGGTCAATTTAGCGTCCCCCATTTGCCCCTGGATGTACGCTGCTGACGTGAGCAAATGCAAAGACTATTTCTCCGCGCGCGCTTGTTTTTTCTGGTCACGTAAGATTTGTTAAATAAAAGGGAACTCTTTAGCTACAATGTATCGATGTTATGTTATAAAACAAATGGTAAACACCACAGCGTACACTATTGAGTTATGAATGCACTTAGGAGGTTTGCTAAGCACTCAAGAAGCTAGAGTCGCTCGAGGCGATAGCCTCGAGCGACTCTTACGCCTCTTTCGTGCTTAGCAACCTCCCGCGTGCACCATAACTCAATAGTGTACGCTGTGGTGTTTACCATTTGTTAACTCTAACGATGTGGAAGCATTTGGAAATCGCCAGAACACAAAAGCTCTGAAACCGGTGGGCATATTGGCTTAAAAACAACGAATGAATACGTGTCTTTAATATCATCGACATAATAAAGTTATCTGTTATTCATCAAGTTGATGTACGCGTCTTTTGGATCTTGCGTTGCAACTGAAAAGTTATTTAGAATTTTTAATGCACTCGCTCAATGGTTTGAATATTGATAGAGGCAACCTTTGTCTCCACACGAGAGGAAGAAAGGAGCTCAAGATACGTTTGGAATTCTGAAATCGTGACTCCGACCACTTGCAATCTGTCTGGTTGTAATAGGAAACTTTTTGAAAGAAGTCGGTAGCCTCACACACAGGTCACATGGAAATATACATTCCATCACAGAGATAATGATACAGTGCAAAAGTAAAACGCATTTCTAAATGACATCACAACCAAACAGTTCAATTCGCAGAGCAATCCTTCCATAATGGCTCAGAGGCACTACCCGGATAGTATCCGCCTCAAAAGGATTGTTTATCTTTCTCTCCGCCACATCATCCTTGTTGGCGTTTCCCTGGAAAACCTGAAATTATGCACATGCAAATGAAGGGCTTAGTCGGACCAATACTCATGGTCTTAAAATAACTGAGGAGAATTTGCTACCTTTCTATAATCAAGAAATGGATAGATATTCTAGTCTTCTCGGATAAGGACGAAGAAACCGTGGGCCCCGTCTCCTGCAGGGTTAGGGGTAGGAGACGTTAATTTCCCACGCACGAGATTACTGTGTGGTGGATGTCCTCCCCTGGGTGGGATGCGTGGGTATTGGCCCTGAAAAGCCCCTATGGGGAGTGGTCAATTAACCTATGTATGTATGTATGTATGTATGTATGTATGTATGTATGTATGTATGTAAGTAATGTTAGGAAACAAAACAACCTGGAATCTAGTTAAATGATGATTATTCCAAACATTACTCACCACGCGTTGGTTATTTTCCTCATAATTTACAAGGGGTTCTCCTGCCTTCCTATATATGACGTAAAATGTCGTAACCCACCCGCTCTTTCCATCTCCTTGAGTGGCGATCTGTGTTATGCGTTTCGCGTTTGGTACAAAGCTCACTTGGAACCACTGGTGACCAATAGTTGTGTTTGCAGCCCAGCTTCCTCGCGTGTCGTGCAGTCGGCCCCAACCCAACTTAGCTGTGGAGTGTGTTGACGATGCTGTGAGTTGGTTGTCTGCGATCGAACCGTCTTCCATGCCCAATGGCTTGGAAATACAGGCTGCACAAAAACATTTAAAAAAATGATTAAAATCTTAACGAGGTAATGCAATTTTTTTACGTCTCTAGAAAAGATTTCTGAGCAGTCTTGTCGGCTCGATTACCAGCCGCTGTACGGGAACAGGAGCCCGCGCTCCTCCCCGGACCCGACAGAGCAGCAGAAATCGAGGCTACAATTATGTCAATTAAATGAAAGGTGGTCTAATTCTTAATTAAAGGATCAAGTTTAAAAAAAAAAAATTTCTAGTCACCAGGATTCTCCTTATCACCAACATCATCCAGATCACAAAAGACTAGATTCGCGGGGCGTTCAAGTATCTACTGTAAGGTTACGTATTCATTTTATTTACTTTTAGACGAAGACTCACATTGACTATGACAAGCGGCAACATTTCCGTCACATGCACACCGTGTCGCTAAGGATCCAGGGATTGGAACACATTTTCCGACAGAACATGGCGGATCTCGATCGACACACGGAGTATAGTCACGTGACAAGCTATCAGTGTAGACTGCTCCAGGTGTCACTCTCAGATCATTGGCGTACCACTTCGCCGTTTTATTGTTTAACTCGCACTTCTTCAATGAGATGTAATAGTTAATACTGAAACAATTGTTAGTGCTGTCACAAGCAGCTACACAGCTCTCGAACCGCTTTCCTACCGATGATGAAATGACGTGACCTTTTAGGGCGTGATCAGCTACTGTTCTTGTCGTACGACAGGGAAGTTGCCCAGCAGGTTTTCCCCATGATGACATACTCAGAAACAAACAAACGACAGTTTTGTAGAGTAACATAAATGGTGATTCAAGATTATCTAAAATAGAAAAATAACCGAAACAAAATATAAGATTTGGTTTTCCATGGTCGATACCAATTTTGAACAATTAGATAGTAATGTGCCTATTTCTGAGTTACCTTTGCCCTCTTTTTCAAAGCGAGTCCTGGCGCTCATCCTTTTATATGATTAAAATATTTCCATTCACATGCAAATTGAACTCAGTTTCACACGAATGGTTTCGCACCAGGCCTCCTTTTGAAATAGAGGCCAAAGGTAATTCTAAAATGGCCTTTTGTAGGTCGTACTAGTCTGTAATCCATTTCTTGATAACCAAACTTCCTAAGAAGGAACAAAATCGCCCTTTCCACTGAATGCTAAGGTTTGATAAATGAAAAAATATAAAGAGAGAGAGCAGAAAAAACATAATTCAGAGTGTTTTTAATGATCTGCTTTCTTGAGAGAGCACGCTTCTTCTTAAACTGTGCAGCTATCACTTTTAAAGTTCAGAATAGTGTAGTCTCTTAATTTTTCAGGCTGCAACAAAACTGACATCTTAATAATGTATTCTCCTTGTCTTGTGTAGACTGTGTAATGTAATTGAGAACAACTGGTTCTGTCTGTTTACCAATTGGAAGTTGTGCCATTTGATGCTTCTCATGTATTATCTATCGATATCAATTCTTTAAATTTGTGCCCTATAATTGCTTGAAAAGAATGACGATCAAGATAGCCTATTTACGCCAAGAAAAGTTTTGAATTTTAAAAAATCATCTAGGACAATATTGAATCACAACACAGACAGTACTTAATTCAAAATACAATTCGCACAATACGGTAGTATTTCGTTTCCAAGGAAGCATTTTGCCGTTTGATGTTTAGCTTAAAAAACTGGAATCAAATTTAGTTTAAAACAACTATCTCTGTGAATGGTAACGAAATCTTTCATGGTGTCAAACATGGAAATGAAATTGACCTCTTTAAATGTAATTTACTGTGGACAGTTAAAAGCAAAATACGTTGTGGTGTTTTTATCTCTCCAAAATGTTTGACATATACATTAATGACGCCGTTAATAACTACGTCGATTTTCGTGTCGCTCAAGAAAGAGAAAGATCTGTTTTAACTAACACTTTTTGAGATCATTAGTTTTATGCTCCCTTGGGTGACTCAGTGTCTTAGTGTGGCAAACTGTTACATCTTACAGGTAGATTTTTTTTATCGATGATGTTACCGAGATGTTATTCCCTTTGCAGGACATGAAAGTCTGGATTAAGTCAAATTTGATGGAAAACTGAAGCTTCTCACAGCAGCAGTTAAAAGGAAACAGATCCTAAGCCATGAATGATGAGAATAGCTCAGTTTAGTATACCATACCTTTGCTCGTGACCATGATGAAGTTTGCTGCCCCAGCTCGACTAGAAAAGAAGCGATCCCTAGAACGAAACTACATATCTAACGTTTCTAAGTTCTCCAATGCTCGACGTTTGTTTTACTGCTTCACTTAACGTTTGATGAAACGTGCGTCATATGTGTAGACGTGTTTGCTTGCTGTTCTCGTATTCGTCTCAGGTGAAGTTCTTTCGTAAAGGTACTATTTGTGGAGGGCGTTCACAGCACGACACAGGTTTCTCTCAAGTAAATATCGATCTGTCAGGTCTTTCTAAAACAGGAAAAATTCAAGGGGCTATAAAAGAAAAAGAAAACAATTGTGAATCGTGAAAAAGCTATTTGAGGGTTTCCAAATATTGAACTAGTGCAGATTTGCTTTACCTGTTAGGAAGCACTTCCAAAATCTGTTGATTGTGCAATGTGTTAGAAGACAAAATTGGAACCTGGCAAAAATTTTTATTAAGTGTGCTTTAAGACCTATAGGAGTGTCGAGAGAATGAATGGAAATAATTTGGATATATCAACAAAGTTGAAATGGTAAATTGGCCACCGTAACGATTACAAAAGCTGACGTTTCGAGCGTTAGCCCTTCGTCGGAGCGAATAGAGGAATTGTGGGTTGTGTGTGCTTTTAAAGGCAGAAAATGGAGCTACGTTATTGGTGCGAACATGGCAACGAGAAAAACAAGAATAAATTAGTGGAATGAAAAGCGTTCGCTGATCCCTGTGGGATTTAGACTGCCTGTTTGAAAGATGAGCTTTTTTTCAAGATTTTTACGGCTTTCCGTGCTACCTAAGTGTAAGGAAAGACCGCAGATTGCCATATGTTGGTTAGAATGATTAGGTAAATTAAAATGTCTAGCGACTGGTTTCGATGTGTCCTTGTCATTCCTTTCCACGTCTCGAAGGTGTTCTCGGAATCGGTCACCTAGTCTTCTGCCTGTTTCGCCGATGTATATCTTTTTGCAATAAGTGCAAGTTATGCAATAGATCACATTGGCGGAGGTGCACGTGAAGTGATCGGTGATCTTAATGCATCGTTTAGGTGTTGTGAATGAAAGGACACGTTTTGCATCGTGCACGAGTGCATTTAAAAGTGTCTGGTTGGTCATTAGTCTGAAAAGAACTTCCGGCCAAAAAATTGCCTATGTTTTTGTCGCGTTTGAATAAAATGAGCGGAGGCTGCAAAAAGATAGTGCTTGTCTCTGGATCGTTTTGAAGTAAATTTAAAGTTTTTAAGAATGATGGATTTAACTGAGTGGTTGTGAGGGTGAAACGTGAGAGTGAATGGAATGCGGTCGGAATCTTCCTTATGCGACGTTTGTAGTGCTGAATGTCGATCAATAAGTTGGGCGCGGTGGTAACCCGCTTGAACGGCAGAAACAGGGTAACCACGTTTATCGAAAAATTGGCACATTGACTCTGATTTGAGGTGGAAATCAGAGTCATCAGTACATAAACGACGAAATCTTAGAAACTGAGAAAAAGGAATGGAATTCATAACGTGAGATGGATGCGAAGACGAATATAACAAGTAATTATGCGAGTCTGTAGGTTTGTAATACACACTAGTGCATAAACCGTTACCTTCAATTGAAACTTTGATGTCTAAAAAGGATAAAGAATTGTCAGAAATTTCCCAGGTATATTTCAGAGCCGGGTGAAAAGAATCGACTGCAGTTATGAATTGAGTGAGCTCCTCTCTGGTAGAGGAGGTAGCGCCGATACAGTCATCGATGTAGCGACCGTAGAGTTCAGGTTTGGACCCGTTGTATTGGCTGAAAAATTGATGTTCGACAAAACCTACAACAAGATTGGCATAGCTAGGTCCCATTTTGGTGCCCATCGCTTCACCATTGGTTTGTTTGAAGAATTTGTTTCCGAATGAAAAACAATTGAGTGTGAGCACTAGTTCGGCTAAGCGTAGTAGTGTTTCAGATTTAGGTTCCTTAACAGTACGTTGATCAAAAAAATGTTTAAGGGCCGGCCAGAAGGCCTCCGTCATTAGGAATGACAGTGTAAAGAGACGTAATATCCATGGAGAAAAGAAGTTTGTTTTGGTCAGGGAAATTAAAGTCTCGAAAAATTTGAAGAGCGTGTTGGCTGTCTTTAATATGTGATGGTAAAGTTTTGACGATGGGAGCCATAATTTTGTCCATATAGCTGGGGATAAGTTCGGTAGGGCAACTGCAAGCCGAGACAATGGGGCGACCCGGGTTGTTAGGTTTGTGAATTTTGGGTAAAAAGTAAATACGAGAAGTTCTAGGAGTGGTTATGATGAGATTTTTTGCTGTGGCCGGCAATTCTTTTTTAGTTATGAGTTGGTTGATCGTATTCTTGACGGAGTTTTGGTTGCTGGCAGTGAGGTCTTTGTCGACCTTTTGATAAAAAGAGGTGTCAAAAAGGTGCCGCAAAGCTTCTTTGTGCGGTAGAGGTCGGTGCGCCAAAGAACGACTGAGCCGCCCTTATCGGCCGCTTTGATAACTATGTCTTTGCGTTTTCTAAGACTTTTTAGAGCCGACCACTCTTCAGAAGAGATTAGAAAATTTGGTAATACGTTTGAAATTGAGTTTGTTGATATCGTGGCGGCATTTTTTGATAAAAAAGTCTAATGATGCGAATCGACCAACTTATTGGTCCCCAAATCGCTAACCACTCATCACCAGAAAACCTCAAAACTCAAAAAAGTCTAATGATGCGAATTGGCCCTCTGGGGGAGTCCATTTAGACTTTCGAGTCTGAAGTGTTTCGAAAGTGTCTTTGTTCGAGGTGTTAGAATCATCCTCTTTGTTGTGAAAAAAGGCTTTTAATTGAACACGGCGAAGGAATTTTTCTACGTCTTGTTTAATCGAGAATTCGTCCGTTGTTTTAGAAATGGGAACGAAATTTAAGCCCTTACAGAGGACGGGTTTTTCTGAATCGGAAAGTGAGAGGTTTTCTGGAATGGTAACTATCTTTTCATTCTTTATTAAATTTTAATTTAACTCCTTCGACACCTCTTTCGGTTGACCTTAAGGGTAAAAGCTAGAATTCTTAATAACAGCGAAATTCCAAAAATACGAAACATCGTATGTTAACTCATCCCTCACCCACTGGGAAAAAAATGAAGACCTCCTAATTTCTACGAGTGTACTTTACCTTTTGGGATTTGAAAAAAACGTTAGAGATTATAGACTTCAACAGTGAACTTGCCTGTTCATTAAAAATAGGTTGAAAGATGGGGAGGTTCCATACAGCTTTTCACTGAGTTGAAGCAACAAGATACGAAAGTAAACAGTACTTATCAGTATGTTGTCATTCTACTGACAACAATCATTCACTTGACTCTGATAATGACTTCCGCACAGGTTGTCGAAACGTCAGTCACTACCACCGACAACAGTCCTTCTCAGGACTACACTCACCCGGACGATCAAACTACACCTTCACACTTATCAGTATGATGCACAAAGGAACCGCATGAAGAATTCTTCTCTATCATGTTTACGTAACAAACTGAAAATATATTCTCCGTTGTGGTACGTTCTCGTAGTTGATTAAAGATAAATGTGAAGTTTGTACTCTTAGATTCGTGATTTCTTGTTTGAGCGGCCATCGCAGCAGTTTCCATGACCAATATTTTTGTTTATTTAAGTAAAACAGACGCAGTAACTCAAAGCGGTAGCAACTTTACCATTTCACCGTGACTCACCAAGGCCAAAAAGTTGTGACTTTAATTTGTCGCTTGATGTTGTCGAAGAGATATCATAAAAATATTATATTCGAAGCACTAATAACTTATGCCGCAATTAAAACTAAAATGGAATCCCCGTTTCAAGCTTAATTATTTTTGGTTTTTCTTGTCCATTGAACGAATTTAGACAATGTCACACGCCGGAACCGTTATTAGTCGGGCGACTACGGTGGCCCAGAAGGGTCACGCATGCAAATTAAAAAGGTTGCCGCAAACTAAAAATATTACCTGCAAATTAAAAATGATGCTGCAAATTAAAAATGGTACATGTAAATTAAAAATTTCACATGCAAACTAAAAATATTACCTACAAATTAAATATAGTACATTCAAATCTAAAATGGCTCAGAAGGGTCACACATGCAAATTAAAAATGTTGCTCCTGCGAATTAAAATGAAAAGTCGTGCGCGCGCATCATGAAGGATAAGACCTGGTTCGAGTCGCACGACTTCGCCTTCAGCCTTCATCTATGTTAGCGCGGGAAAGAAAGAGATTCTAGTTGAGCGTTTTGGATGATGTTCTGCTCATTTTGTGGCGAAAAATGTGTGACTGCTGCAATCTTTTGCCATAAATGTGGAAAAATGATAAGCTCAAGTATGGATAAGGAGAAGGGTTCTCCTAGTGGCGTGCAGAAGACGACGGCGACAGCATCAAAGCCGCTCTTAACCTTCGCAACCTTCCGATCGAGGAAGAACTGAGACGATCGTTCGGAGTATCTTAAGCCATCTGCAGCGAAAAGGCTGAAAAAGGAACCGGAAAGGGTTGAAAAAGGAACCGCAAAGGGTTGAAAAAGGAACCGCAAAGGGTTGAAAAAGGAACCGCAAAGGGTTGAAAAAGAAGTTAAAGTCCAAGTTGGAATTGTAACGATGAAGGACGGCAGTCTTTCCGTGAAACGTGGAGTCACTCTCCAAGTGACTGTCTCATCCAAAAGCAATTCTCACGATTTACTAGAAAAGGCTTTAGAGTAACATTACCGCTTTAACAACAACTTAATTTCATCCACGCTTCCATCATCGTATAGATTGTTGTACCATGACAAATCTGAGGTGAAAACTCTTCCAGGTAGCGATGAACGATTTGTATTACAACGATCCAGAGAAGAAATCGATAAATCATATGCGAGGTTAACGTTTTATTTATGTTCTTCGGATGACTATCTGGACAACCTTCTGTTCGAAGATGACGATGATAAAAGTTTAGAAGAGCCTGTGTTTGTCACCGAAATCGAGGACATTCCTTCACACGACAACGACGACAGTGACAATGAAGGCAACCCATCATTAGTAACAGAGGCTCAACTGACATCATCAGAGTCACGAGAAGTGGAAAGTGGAAATGAAAGGTCGATAGTTTGCCCTACATGCCACTCATTATTCCCCCTCTCAGTTATTGAAGGGCATGCTGATCAATGTTCCATGTGGTTACTCGACGACGAGGAACAGCCGTGTGTCAGTCAAAGTTATGGTGGTACCTCCAATGGCGTTGAGAAAACAACCACAGGGCAGGAGTTGACTGGTCAGCAACACAAGGCGGCCTTAAAGGATAAAATATCTGAATTATCAGGACAGTTGCTATCCCAGGATACGAAACGTCTTACCGTCTGACGAAAGTTTATCTGGCTAGATTTCAAGTCGGCCATGGAGACTAAAATAGATCCCAAATCATCACTTAAAGTTGTTTTCACTGGGGAGCCTGCTGTAGATGGCGGTGGACCGAAGAGAGAACTATTTTCAGGTAGGATATACACAAGTCAGCATCATGGATAAAGTAATAGATTTTGATTGTTATTTTTTGACATACTAAGAAGCGTTATAGCTCAGTCAGTTCCTCATATGTTGATATCTTCCAGGTGGATAGCTATGCTGTTACTACCCCTTTAAAAATCAAAGCAATATGATCTTTTTATACCACCAAAGTTTTACACAAGCATTTCTAAATTGTTTTCTTTTGCTTAATTCATTAAAATTTTTTTTTGTCTTATTTTGCAGAGTTGTTAATCATTGTAAAGGAAAGATTTTTTTTTGAGGGTGGGAAACTTGTTACCTCTGCAGTGGCTCTGAATGCAGGGGACTTTAAAACATGTGGAAAAAGCAATGGGGCTGGCGATATTGCAAGGTGGTCCAGCACCCAATTTCATGTCCCCAGATGTAGCATCCTATCTGGTTGGTGAGCCTCTTTCTCCATCACAAAACAAGGACCCTCTGTTAAGAAAAACTTCTGAAAGGGTAATTAATTAGCATTCCTGTATATCTGAATGAAAAAAAAATATCATATATTTTGAACTGCGGTTATAGATACGTATGATGCACGATCCATCTGGAAATCGCAAGAACACCAAAGTTCTGGAGGTAGTGGGTATGTTGGCTTAAAAACAACGAATGAGTATGTGTCTTGGACATCATTGACAGAAGAACTTGAAATTATCCATCATTCATCGAGTTGATACATGCGTCTCTTAATCGTTCGTTGTCACCTAGTAGTTGTAAGAATCAAACGTGCGTGACTTCTCACGTAAGTGCGTTACTCTTGATTTTAAGTTTAACCCTTGATTTTCATGTGACTCGTTTGATTACACTTTTACTTCTCGTTTTTCAGTGTATAATATATTACTGTTGGCCTTTGTAACGGCGTTCTTTTTCTAAGTCATCGATTGTTTCACTCCGCCCGTTCACGTCCGTCAATAGGACGAAATATCTGTAAATCGTTTGTCCTTTTTTCGTTTCCATTTTGTTTGTAAATTTTCTTAGATCTATTATAATTAAAGCCGTAAATTTTCCTTTTAGTCGGAGCCATCATTTTCATCATCACCTTCTACATAATCAGATCGATGCGTTCAATTTTCTCGTTTGACTGTGAACGAGGAATAAATTTTCTCTTTTAAAATCATCTCTCGGCTGGAGTCTGCAATAATTAGACTTTTTTCTTCAATGTGCTTGCTCAGTCGTTTGAATCTTGATCGAAGCAACCTTTGTCTCCTAACGAGAGAAAAAAAGCTGGCAAGACATTTGGAATTGTGGGATCGTGATCGTCAACCACATGGAATCTGTCTGGATATAAAAGGAATCTTTTGAAAGAAATCGTCAGCCTCACGTACAGATAACACAGCAATATACATTCTATCACCGTGACAATGATACAGTGTACAAGTAAAACGCATTTCTAAATGACATCACAACCAAACAGTTCAATTCGCAGAGCAATCCTTCCTGAATGGCTCAGAGGCACTACCCGGATAGTATCCGCCTCAAAAGGATTGTTTATCTTTTTCTTCACCACATCATCCTTGTTGGTGTTTCCTTGGAAAACCTGAAAGTAACCGCATGTAAATGACGGGCTTAGTTAATGTTAGAACACAAACCAACCTGAAATTTAGCTGACAGATGATTATTCAAAATATAACTCACCATGCGTTGGTTATTTTCCTCATAATCTACAATGGGTTCTTCTCCCTTTCTGTACATGACGTGATATGTCGTAACCCACCACCAGCTCTTTCCATTCCCTTGAGTGACGATATGTGTTATGCGTTTCACGTTTGGTACAAAGCTCACTTGGAACCACTGGTTACCAATATCTGTGTTTGCAGCCCAGCTTCCTCGCGTGTCGTGCAGTCGGCCCCAGCCCAACTTAACTGTGGGGTGTGTTGACGATGCTGTGAGTTGGTTGTCTGAAATCGAACCGTCTTCCATCCCCAATGGCTTAGATATACAGGCTGCTCAAAGATATTAAAAGCTATTTTAAAAAATTATTAAAATTGCAACGAGGTGGTGTAATATTTTTACGTCTCTAGAAAGATTTCTGAGCAGTTACGTCAATTAAATCAGTGAAACGTAGTCTAATTCTTGGTTTAAGAAACTTAAGACGAAAAATGTCTGGTTATCCAGGATTCTTCCTCTCCCCAACATAATCCAGATTACAAAAGACTAGATTCGCGGGGCGTTCAAGTATGTAGTTTAAGGTTACGTATTCATTTTCTTTACTTTTAGAGGAGAACTCACATTGACTATGACAAGCGGCAACATTTCCGTCACATACACACCGTGTCGCTAAGGATCCAGGGATTGGAACACATTTTCCGACAGAACATGGCGGATCTCGATCGACACACGGAGTATAGTCACGTGACAAGCTATCAAGGTAGACTGCTCCAGGTGTCACTCTCAGATCATTGGCGTACCACTTCGCCGTTTTATTGTTTAACTCGCATTTCTTCAATGAGATGTAATAGTTAATACTGAAACAATTGTTAGTGCTGTCACAAGCAGCTACACAGCTCTCGAGCCACTTTCCTTCCGATGATAAAAACACGTGACCTTTCAGGGCGCGGTCAGCCACTGACCTGGTCGTACGACAAGGAGGTTGCCCAGCGGCTTTTCCCCATGAAGACATACTCAGAAACAAACAAACGACAGTTTTGTAGAGTAACATAGATGGTGATTCAAGATTATCTAAGATAAAGAAAAAACGCCGGAAACAAAATATTAGATTTTGTTTTACCATGGTCACTACCAATTTTGAAAAAAATAGATATTAATGTGCCTATTTGTGAATTACCTTTGCCCTCTTTTTCAAAGCGAGTCCGAGCGCTCTTCCTTTCATATGATTATAATGTTTCCATTCACTTGTAAATTGAACTCATTTTCACACGAATGGTTTTGCACCAGGCCTTGTTTCGAAAAAGACGCCAAAGGTAATTCGGAAATGGCCTTTTGTAGGTAGTGCTAATCTGCAATCCATTTTGTGACAACCTAACTTCCTACAACTGAACAAAATCGCCCTTTCCACTGAAGGCTAAGATTTAATAAATGAAAAAAAGATATATAAATAGACCAGAACAAACATGACTAAGAGTGTTTTTAATGATCTGCTTTCTCGAGAGAGCAAGCTTCTTCTTAAACTGTGCAGTTGTCATTTTCAAAGTTCAGCATACTCGGTAGTCTCCTAATTTTTCAGGCTGCAACAAAACTCTGACATCTTAATAATGTATTCTCCTCGCCTTGTGTAATGTAATTGAGAACAGTTAAAGAACTTTGAACAACTGGTTCCGTCTGTTTACCGGGGAAAGTTGCGCCATTTGATGCTTCTAATGTATTATTTATCTATATCACTTCTTTGAATATGTGCTCTATGATTGCTTGAAAAAAGTTACGATCACGATAGTCCTTTTACGCCAAGAAAAGTTTTGAATTTTAAAAAATCATCTGGGACAATATTGAATCATAACACAGATAATACTTAATTTGAAATAAAATTCGCACAATACGGTAGTATTTCGTTTCCAAGAAAGCATTTTGCAGTTTGATGTTTAGCTTAAAAGACTGGAATCACATTTAGTTTAAAAACTATCTCTGTGAGTGATAACTATATCTTTGATGGTGCCAAACATGGATATGAAACTGACCTCTTTAAATTTAATTTGATTTCGACATTTAAAAGCAAAGCACGTAGTGGTGTTTT
Organism: Stylophora pistillata; assembly: GCF_964205215.1. Classification (NCBI taxonomy): domain Eukaryota; kingdom Metazoa; phylum Cnidaria; class Anthozoa; order Scleractinia; family Pocilloporidae; genus Stylophora; species Stylophora pistillata. Next base: position 31,250,143 of record NC_142525.1, read on the forward strand.
TCTCTCTCTAAAATGACATTGTTTGACATTACATTTAATGACGCTGCTAATAACTACGTCGATTTTCGCGTCGGTCAAGAAGAGAAATATCTGTTTTATCAAACTAACACTTTCTGAGATCAGTTTTATATTCCCCTGAGTGACTCAGTGTCTTAGTGTGACAAACTGTAACATTTCACAAAAAAAAATTTTTTTAACAATGACGTTACCGAGATGTTATACCCCTTGCAGGACACGAAAGTCTGGATTAAGTCATATTTGATGGAAAACTGAAGCTTCTTACAGCGACAGTCAAAAGGAATCAAACAGGATTGAGAAAATCTCAGTTTAGTATGCCGTACCTTTGCTCCTGATCATGATGAAGTTTGCTGCCCCAGCTCGACTAGAAGAGAAGCGATCCCTAGAACGAAACTACATATATAACGTTTCCAAAGTTCTCCAACGCTCAACGTTCGTTTTACTGCTTTAACTTACACTTCACTTAGTGTTTGATGAAACGTGCGTCATTTGTGTAGACGTGTTTGCTTGCTGTTCCCGCATTCGTCCCAGGTGAAGTTCTTTCGTGAAGGTACTGTTTGTAGAGAGCGTTCACAGCACGACACACAGGTTTCCTCTGAAATAAATATTGATCTTTGGGCTTCCCACAGATACCAAATTAAAAGGATTAAACGAAAAAAACTGATTCATAAGAAAGGTGGCACACAATAAAAATGTTATATTGGGACGGAGTAAAACTGTTTTCTGCTCATCTACCACTTCAATAAATAATATTGATCGACAAACCTCCCGCAAAAACCAAATTGAAATTCTTAACGAAAACATAGGAGTCATAGGATATGTTACTTAACAATTATTCGCCGAAGGCGAGGTGAATACCGTCGAATAATTCCCGAGACGAAGTCGAGGGGATTATTCGACAATATTCACCGAACCTGAGGCGAATGATTGTTTTAGTATAATTTCAGAGCTGAACAACAGAGAAATTCCTAAAATCATAACATTTTAGTAACATTTATTAACATTTTATTTTAACATTTTATATGAGCCGCGTGGAGCGGTTTATATAGCGTCATATAAGGAACCGCTCGACCAATCAGATTGCTGGAAACTCTTTGCTCAGCCCTGAAATTATACTAAACACATATAGTGTTCTATTTGGGAACTGGAAAACAAAATTGTTCTTAGCTCGTCCACAGTACCACCCACAGTTTAGTCTCCCGCAAATGCAAAATCTAAATTCTCAACGAAAACGCTTGATTAGTAAAGTGTGTCAACCAGGTATTACACGTAGCAAACGTTAAATTGCTTTCCTAATTTTTACTCTGTTAACCACATCCTTTTGAAGATATCCAATTGATGTCGGTTTTTATCCATATCGCATGCATAAGGCACAAGCAATAATTAAGTTTTACATGTGTGTCACTCTGAAAAGACGGGAAATACGTGCACTGTAAGTACCTCCAGTTGTCCCATACAAAGCCTTTGAAAAGTTTTCTAGAAGCTTCCACGCAAGGGATTACTGTGTGGTGGATGTCCTCCCTTGGGTGGGATGGGTGGTATTGGCCCTGAAAAGCCCCTATGGGGAGCGGTCATATGTATGTATGTATGTATTTACTAACCAAGAATATTTAGTAACCAGAATCTAATTTCTAGGTACTTCAAGGTACTCTGTTCATCTCTGCAGCATTTAAAACTTGCACGGTCAATGTTAACGTTGCATTTTTGGCCACAAGAAAGAGACATTTACAATCCTTTATTCTGTGCTAAAGATTGTCGGCAAACCTCAAAAAAAGGTAGCGAAAATTCGATGTTAGCACACCCGCGCAGAGCCCTGGGAGTGAGACACACGAAACCAGAGTTCCGCGTGGCGCGTTAACACCAATTTTTTCTGCCAATAGTTTTTGACTCGAGCGACGGACTTCGCCGTAAAGGAAGAACAGCTCGTAGTCTGGATGTGGAACAGAACGAGATCAAGAGAAGAAGCCTTTACCCTACACTTTTTTTTCTTTAAGAAGGGCAAGTGGGAAGGCCAGGGATCTAAATAAATATTTTGTTTATTGATTTAGCATTTATTGATTTAGCATTCTGATAGCTTAGCTTGCTCCAAGAATATCCATCCCTTTCTGGAGCATAGTCATCATCCATTATAGATCTCTACTGTGTTGCAATCCTTAAGTTGTTGAAAAATCTATTTGAGCTTCCTCATGCCAGACTGCACTTTTCGGAAGAATTTTTAAAACAGATCAGAGATAGCCTTATTAAAACAAATTTACATTCCACATTATTATTAGCAATGAGTTCTTGAGTGCAAACTCTAAGCCTTGTGTTGATGGGATGAACTTTCATTGCAGTGGTTGTGCAAATAAAAGTTAGCAAATTTGATTAATGTACTTGTCACATAATCTATCTCTGTTTTCTAATGAATGTTCCACCTGTATCTATACAGAATTGACAGATTATCTAGATAAAATGTGAACAAAGTATAAGGTTAATCATAAAAAATAAAATTAATTTATTGATATTAATAATATTGTCAAAAAGGGCCTTAAATAAAGTATTAAGGCTGGTTTAACCAATAAAGTTATATTTAAGAAATACAGTGGTAGAAAAATAACAATTATTGATTCTTTAGACTAAAAGGGGATAGGATTTAATGCACCTCTTAAAATCTCATCATTCCTCCCCCCTCATAACATACTAAATGAATTTCAAAACTGGACCATGCGTGATTGACATTATCAGCCTTTAAAGAAATTTTTGGCTTGGTCTGTCCAAGAATTGCAAAGATGAGCCAGAGGGACTAACACTTGATTCAGAAGCTTTTCAGAGTTAGTTACAGCAAGTTTATTACCTTTACCACCCGATAAATTAAATCCAACTAATTCCTCAATCAGCAAATCAAAATGATATCATATGACTCATATGCTCACAAAAAAAAAATTATCAACAGGTTTAGGAGCCTCAGTGAAGGAAAAGTTCTCCATGAAATGCTCAGATTTTTCACACCAATAACATTCCCTGTGATCTATTTACAACATTACCAAGATTTCTTGGAAAAATTTCGTGCTGGAACCAGGGTGTTGTGAGATTTCTTCATCAGATCAGACCTTCCGGAAGCTGAGATGCGCTGAATTCTGTCACCAAACAAATGCTCTTGTAAAAACGAATTTGCAGATTGCTGGATTTTTTTGGGTTTCTTTGTCTCCCTTGGCAAAACAAGCACTTTGATTTTTGCTGTTTCCTCCTGTACTTTTCCATGTTCTTCCTTTTGTTCCCCACTCTCGTCCTGCTCATCTTCACTTGAATTGTCAAAGGTCACATGACTTCGATGTTCCATTGTCTGTGATAAAAGGGTTTCCTCTGACTCATGTTGCCGGGCAACCTTCTGCAGAATCTCCATTGGTAATCTAGAGTATTCTCTCGCTCGCTTTCGTTCCTTTTGCTCACATAGCTTTTCATTTCTCTCTATTCTCATCTGTTTTTCCTTTCGTTTAGCATCAAGAATGATCTCTCTTTCCAATGTCCGTTCGCGAAGCGCACTCTCTTTGGTAGCTTTCCAAGAAACATCCTCGGGAGCATCATCATCTTGAGCAACACTCTCGTAACTTGAAGACTTCTCCGGGTTCTTGTCTACAACAGCAATAACACGATCGGTATTGTCCTTAAACTCGGTTTCGGTGACATTTTCTCTAACTGACCGAGGGCTTCCCTCGCCCGTTCGAACTTGAACTTCTTCCGAGTTTTCATCAATAAACACGATTGATTCTGCTTCTTGATCGGCATCCTTTTCCTTCCTCTGTATAATATTTTCTTTAACTTTTGTTCCCTTGCCTTTCTTTCTCATTTTCGTTTTAATTCAAGGGCTTGAGATGAAAGGTTTTGCCAAGTACTTTTCACGTGTCTGCTCTATTTATATCAGGGAAAGACTGGGTAAAACTTATTTCATCCGGGAGTTTGATTTGAAGGATACCGCTGAGATAAAGTTCTCGACACCATTGGCGCGCAGGGTCCGACGCAGGTTGTTTGTGCTGTTTCCACAACAACTTCAATTGAGGAGAATTAATGAATATTCAGCCCTGAAAAATATTGTGGGAAAGTTAAACGGTATAACAAGACCCCTAAAAAAGTGCATGTGTCTGTGAAAAAAGGACATAGCGTGATTTTAAAACTGATTGTTGATAATTTAATAGCTTATTTTCGTTCAAAATGGAGGACATTGTGAGTGAGCTAAACTTTGATGAAGGCATTGCAGTGCCAGTGGCAAACCTAGAGAATAAACAGCTGGAAAATGAGGTAAAATCGCTTGATACAGGAAATGAATACTTTTAAAGAAAGAGAAGTTTTCCTATTAAGTCAAGCCTGTTGTCATACGAAAGTGTCAAGGATAATAAGATTTAATGTAGATTTAGATGTAGATATTGGCTGGATATATACAAGACAGGCCTCAAAATTTTAACTTGTTTTACGAGACAGTTTCTTCAATCATGGCATCTTTGAAATAAAAAAACTGTAATTTGATTGAATATCAGAGCAAATTTTGATTCTTATCGCCATGAACATTGTTCAGCTTATTGTACATTAATAAAAATCAAATTAACTCTCACCATGCCAAGAGAAATCTTAAAGCACTCATTGCGAAAACTTTTGGCTATTTTTCAAGAGCAAGTCTGTTAGTAGACCTTTGAGTGTAAGATTTTTATGATCTTATGCTTAGCAATACATGGTTTCTTTTTTTTCGAAGGGAGGGTGTGCATTAAGAATCTAGATCCATTGTGCACCTCACAATATTTTTTCATTAGTCTGTAACTATGGAAGAACTACTGTACCTTCTCTCTTGAACTAGGAATTGGAAGAGTGTGAAACTAAATCTATTAAAACTGATTGGACCTTATTTTTATTTTCTTTAGGTAACTGAGACTCAGAAGAATATCACAACATACAAAGAACAGCTTGATGAACATGCTGACCGAATTTATGCCATGAGTGAACATCTCAGAAATGTACAGCAAGAACTACAACACACACAGGTAAATGTAAACCTAGACGTTTTGTGCTCTTAATTCTTCATGCAGTCTGTTTCTGTATTAGCATCTTGACATTCTGAATGAACTTTTTTTTTTCACAAACAGGACTTGCTTAATGCCAGGAAGAGAGAGATAGAGACGGAAAGTCACATGAAGCAGATAGGTATATCAAGGATGTAGTTTGATCCATGGGTAATATCTCATCTAATACTTCCACTCAGACCCTTAAATATCTGGTAATGCTGATGAAAAAGGGTATATGTAGTTTGATAAACTGAGAAGTTGATTCGAAACTCATGTGTATTAAATTGGCTACTATCACTGAAATGGACAATTTTTAGAAAGCGGATGTTACAGTCTCCAGCCAGCCCTTTGTAAATATACCCTCTGATGCTTTTTAAAATTTTCCACTGAGATAAATCTAGTTTTTCTCTCACAAACTGAATGATAAAAAACAAAATTCTCTTAGAAGGTAATCACTTTGTAGTTTGTAGGATTTAAATAACATAACCAAAGTAAAGCATGCGCTCTGATTGGTCAATTTAGCGTCCCCTATTTGCCCAAGGATGTACGCTGCTGACATGAGCAAATGCAAAGACTATTTTTCCACACGCGCTTGTTTTTTCTGGTCACATAAGATTTGTTAAATAAAACGAAACTCTCACAACAATGTATCAATGTTATGGTATAAAACAAATGGTAAACACCACAGTGTACACTATTGAGTTATGGATACACTTGGGAGGTTTGCTAAGCACTCAAGAAGCTAGAGTTGCTCTCGGCTATCACCTCGAGCGACTCTTACACTTCTTTCATGCTTAGCAACCTCCCGTGTGCATTCATAACTCAATAGTGTGCGCTGTGGTGTTTACCATTTATTAAATATATGACAATGACAGTGTTACCTGATATTCAATTTAGCCCAGAGAGAGGAAGGAAGACTGAACAATGAGATCAGGAGGATAAACAATGAAATCAAAGATCTGACAGAAAAAAGGAACATCATTGAAGTAAGGAAACTGTTCATTGTCTAATTTTTTCCTTCTTGTTAAGTGGCTGTATTACATGTCCGATCTGGTAACTTTTGTCTACTAGAACAATATTTTCAAGAACACACAGAAGCTTGAAGATCTTAAGAGTCAGATGAACTGGGACCAAAAAGCATTAGAAGCATGGCTGGAAGAATCTGCAAGGAAAGATGAAGATACGTTGACACTTCAAAAGTACACTCGTTCAGATGAAGGCAAAGTGAAGGTCAGGAACCATTATATAAAGCATTAATTTACTACTCTTGCGACTAAGAGCTGAAGATTACATTCATGTAGCTCCATTTTTGGGAAGTAAAGGACCCATTAAATTCTCAGTAGCAGAGGTGTGCTGCCCCATTCTCCAAATCCTGACCCAATTTCAAACCAAGACGTGCCATTTTCCGTGCCTTTTTTTTTTACCTGTTCCCTGTTGTTTGAAGATTGAATAACCGTATATGACAAATCTGTATCTGGTGGATAGTGCATTATGTTTTGCTATCATTTATCTATTTGATAGTGATTTTTCCATTGGATAGCATCATCCACCTTTTATATAACTGGGCCCTGGTGTCTAGAATCTATACCCTTTTCAGTCCAAACTGTGTTGGTTAAATCAATGCAAAACAGGATCAAGCTGGCCATTTGCCAAAGTTTTTGGGGTGGTATAACACGCCATCAAACAATTTCAGTGCAAGTTGAACATAACAATTGGGTTGCACGCTACTGTTATCTGGTCCATGAAACCAAACTGGCTAATACTTACAATGTGATGGCTTCAAATCGCTTTCAAAACTTACCTTGATCTTTTTTATTATTAGGAATTAACACTGAGGATGGAAAGAATGACAGATGATGCAACTAAGAAGAAAAGGGAACTGGAGCATGAATTAACTCTTACCATGACAGCTCAGGTCAGTTACACAAAGAAATGATTTTCTGTTGATACTGTTGTTAACAGTGCAAAGAGATGTGGAATGTGTATCAATCTGGTAAACAAGGACCCTGACTATAAAAGGACCCTTGCCCTGGGCAAGCCGTCAGTCATTTCACCCCTGACACCGAACTGTCGACATCAACCAGTCCGTGACCGTGCGATATCGGCAAAACTATTGTAACCGAAAGGTCACTTGCAGCCAGTGCATATCTCAAACTTTTACGAATTTTGCCATTTTCGTTTACGGCAAAGAAAAGATGATCGGCTCCACTCAGTTGGCTCCACGGAAACGTGTACGGGTAAGTAGCACATCATCATTAGCTGTTTTATTGCCGTTTGCTATGGTGCCATACTTCCTGCACCAGTCACGTAATATTTATCAATATTTATTACCATTTCTCAGATCACTATTGAAGTTTTCGAGGAGGAAAAGGAAGGACTCATAGATTCAATTATGAAATGTACACCTGCTTGCGATGTCATTTCTGTAAGGAAGGCAAACGGCCAGAGGGCTAGCGGTGAGGACTAGCTTTTATGACCTTTATTATCTTTCACAAAAATCCTCTTCTCATACCGGTTTTGTATTGTTGTAATAAAGTGGTTAGTTTCTTCGACGTTTTGTCTACGGGATTTCATGTGACACTTATACAAGAACTCCTCTGCAATTAAACAAGAGATCACGTTGGATAGAATTTTTATTTGAATCGCGCGCCATTTCTCCAACGGAATATGTGGTGTTGAAATACGAATCCCGTGGGTGCTCATATAAAATAATTTCGGTCACAGATTGGAAACATGTCTGGTTGACTGGAATCCGATGGAAAACAAATTATCATCGGCTATATTGCCTGAACGGGCCTCAAGAACTATTGAAAACCTCGACCTTTTCATAAGTAGCTAGTGAAATAGGCTTCTCCTTGCAACGCGCGTCTAAAATGTTCAGGCAAAAAATTTCCTACATAGTGCCGTGTCAAAATACTTAGAAAACTATGTTCCTTTCAAAGGGACCTATTCTCGAACTTCGCTCTATTTTTTTTTTCCTTTTTTGAGGCTTTTTCTTTCCGAGTATACACTTCCCTTAATTCTCGATTTCTTTTCTATTTACAGCTTCCAAACGAGTGCGTTTCACAGTGCCTAGCACCGACGCGGATCCGACTACCCCATCACCCGTGAGTGTGTTTCACCACCGCAATACCACTCTCGATGAAACACCCCCTAACCCAACTGATGAACCAAATGACGTAATACGACAGGCCTGTAACTACTGTCTTCAACCGTCTTGCATCACTTTGTCCCCTTTCAAGCCACAGGGACAAAGTAATGCAAGAATAACAAACCATACCAAACGGCGTAAAGACTACAAGTGGTACTGGTGAACGCTGAAAGACTGTGGCCTTTGGGACAACCCAGTATATCAACAAAGAAAGGAGGATTTGGGGTGTCACATTGATGATGTAAGAGAGGTTATGCCTCATTGCGTCATCAAGGATGTTAGAGGAAGGTGGCCAAATCCTCCTCATGTGCCATACCAGGGGCACCAGAGAGCCTGACAATTCTGACATTGTAAATTTAAACGCAAATTGTGATTACCTTAGCAATCATTGTCGACAATGGAAATAATATACAATGGAAATAATATACAATGGAAATAATATACAATGGAAATAATATACAATGGATATAATATACAATGGAAATAATATTACAGTGTTTTGTAAAAAGTTGCCCAAATTTCATCTTTGAACCTATATGTTTTTTGCACTAGCACCCTGTGTGGTGCAATTCTGTCAGGTTGGCGACTCGTTTGGTAATACTGTTCGGACGTTGTTTCCCTCAGTACGTTCTCATTCTATAAGAGAACATAACAAAGATCAACCCATAGTCATCTCATTCTAAAGTATCTCAAGTTACTCAAAACAAAACTTCATCAGAACTTTTGTGTACCCAGTCAAGAATGGCCAATTGCATTCTCATCTTATAGGAGTCTGCACGTCCAAAATGTATGCGCTTCTGGGCATAAATTAGTATCACAAAGTGCAAAGACTCGATCCAGTAGGTATCACGACACTGCAAGGCAATAACAACAATAATAACAATGATAAGCTACTTTTTAGTCCAATTAATTTCTGTTTCTGATATGTATTCCAAAGGCAAAATCCATGATATGAGTCAGTAATTAATACCATGGCATAATCCTCAGCATTTCTGTAGATTGTCGTCCCTTCTATGGCTTTCCTGTAGGCAGCAATAGCCTTGTCGTTTGAGAGAGGCTTCTTGCTGCACACATAGCCCTCTTGTTGACACCTTGAATCTTTCTGACACTTTGAATGATCACCCTACAGCAATGAAAAGTTCGTATGAAAATGAACAGTATTTCATGGCATTGTTTGAATTATAATTATTATCATCATCATTGTCATTGAAATTATTCTTATTATGAACTTATTTATTTTTCTGGCGATAGGTCACTTCTCCCGCTTCACAAACAGTCATATAATGTTCAAACAAGTCACTGGTTAACCTTGTAATGATCAATGATATTTATCATGTACATCTTCAGCTCATTTGCATCTCCATTGCAGTTTTTCATGGCATGGTAGAAATGTGTCTTGGTGCATTTTACTAAAAAGAAAAGAGGAGAAGAGTTGGTACATGTCATTTTTCACATTCGATGCACATCATACAGATATTGGACAGTTTATTTCACAGATTTCTACCTTTGTCTGATAGTTCAGAGAACCAGGATTTCTCAGCATCCCTTTGGAGGCCACTTGCAACCTTTTTAATGGCCTTTTTTGCCCCTTTACCACCTTTGAAATGAGAAATTAAATAGGCTTAGACAAAAGTTTGATTTTTTTTTCTTTTATGATGTGGGGAACAAAATTCAAAATTGATTGGAGGTACTAAAGTAAAAGGAAAAGAAATTTGTAGTTGTTACATACCATGCCAGCTGTCATACGAGTTTTTAATCCCCTTGCCAGTCAGCCACTGCTTTAGAGCTGGAACGTAGTCATGAGCAACCTCACCAACACGATGACCTGCAAAAAGAAATTGAACAAAGAAATTGAAAACAAGTACAAAAAATTACCTGCAAAAAGAAAACATGGCACTTGGTAATTCGTGTACATATAATTATGTAATGAGAAATTTGCAGAAGAACAATGAATACGTTTACTGAGAAAAGTCAAGAAATACTGCTGCTATTCACAAATTATAAGTGAGAGCACATCAACAACAACAATGTTGTTATAAGACATGAATGAGTTTACTGGAGAGCACTGACTGTAAAGCAAGTTGTGTTATGTATCTTACCAAGAGCTGTGAGAGCTTCCACCAATTCTTTTGTCATTGGCACCTCACGTGTTGCTGCTGAAGGCATGTCATTCTTTGACCAGTGGAGGCTGAAGATAACTTTTTTGTTTCTGAAATGTACAATGAAATATCCTTATTTTGGGCCAGCTATTCAAAGGATCATCAATGTTACAATTTGGGCAAAGTTTGGCAAAAATGGATCAGCAGTAGCAACAAAGCATTTTTTTACAGTTAATTGTAAAACAAACAGATCTATATCCCTGTTTTGTCCTTGCCTGTAAGATATAGCTGACACAGTGGTGTGCTGAGCAGCTCGACTTGAGTCGTGTCTAGCATCTGTTATAATGACCTGAAGTTGTCAATATAAAATAGAGAGAACTTGTCAAGGTGTGAAAAGACACCCATATACATGGTTGAGCATCAAGTAAAATATACCACACAGTGCTTGACACACTGTTTTGAAATGAAGGAAAGATACTAACATCTCCAAAAACGGCATAATGAGCATCTTGCTGAGCCTCCCTCCTGGCTTCGGCCAGCTTTTCCTCATACAACAGATCAACGGCATTCCTATATCCAAGAGAGGAGTAGACTGCCAGGGAAGCAATAATTAAAGATGCTACACTTGCTGTTTACTTATAAATACAGAAATTGAAGTATGTGCAGTCATCTATCATAAAATCCCAAAAATAACAAAGGAAAATAAAACAATAAATGGCACCTGGCTGGTAAGGCTGGGCCTTGTGTTGAAACACTCTTGCAAATCACATTTTAATTTTAATTCCATAAACTAATAAGTAGTAGGAAGAACCAACAAGACAAAAAAGGAATTGGTACCGTGGTACCTGAGGAAACTTTAATTTTGGGTTTGGTTGTTTGTTTGTTTTTTGGAGATTACTAATGGAATCATGGTATGATGTTCCTTACCAGTTGAAATGTACTTCTCTTCAACGTGCCCAATCTTGGATGCCTTACAGTAATTGACATACTGGGTCTCGGTTAGCCCAGTACAAGTGAATCCGTGTATCATCCTATAACCAGAGACAAGGAACATTTTAGACTGTGTGGTGACTGAACATTTATGAATTTCTCAAAGTATGAAAAGCCAAACAAAGTCTTGCCACTAAGGTAAGAGTAAGTAAAATAATTACCTCAAGTTAACAGTAAACTTTCCCGTGGTAATACTGCTAGAATACCATCTGAGCGAATGGCCAGCAGCACAGTTCAGGCTGATACGAACCGCATGTCCGTGCCGCAAGAAGGAGAACGACTCCATGTCGAAGAGAAAACCACAGAGAGGACAAGTCCCATTATAACTGGCCATGGTGCACAAAAGGTTTCGCGTGGCGTCAGTCGATGCAAGGAAATAATCCTCGTCAGCCTTGCTTTTTTGTATGGATATCGAAAGAACCCGTCGTATTCTCCCCATAACTCAAAACGTGCGATAAAACATTGGACCCGTTTATGTCGGTTTGGGTGGCCGCGTCGCTGGCGAGATGAGAAGCCTGAGCGAACGAGCAAGATGTAAACAAAGAGGAGCGACTTTCACTTGCCATACCTCTTTGTTCAGACCATTCGAATAAGTCTAAGAGTCATTCCATCAAAATAACATTTGCCATCGGTGTTCGACTCGCTAAATGAAGGCGTTCCTTCAACCGCTGAATTCTTGTCTTCACGCTTTCCAATCGCTCTTCCATTCCGGGTTCGACCGCCAGCTCCAGTGTATAACGGACTCGTAGACCTCGCGCCGCTATTTTGGCTTTTTTTGAGGGAAAATCCGCCATGGCAAAATAAAATGCAGTTTTAAAGCTAAAGACTAGTTAGTGCGCGACTGTAGCAACCGTAAAATGGATCAATTCGAAGTGGAAAATGAGTTATGTCACTACATACACGTACACACATTTACATACATGTACATAAATCTACATATATGTACATGAAAACCACTCTCTCTGAGCATGTCACAGTACTGAGATCCTCTAATCAATGATATCGACGGCTCAAAAAGTTGAGGCAAACGGAGGGGAGTCAGAGGGCCAGTACGACCATCTCGCGATAGGAGGAGCTGTTGGGAGTGCGAAATTCAAATTGCGATAGCCTAATTTTTTGAGTTTTGCAAATGAAGATCAGTATTTCTCCATTCGTCCCTTTTTAATCGTCAATAAAAACATTTTCAAGTGGAAATCAATTGAAACAAGACAAGGATATCGGTCTTCGTGTACAAATCTCTTTTTCCCCCTTCACCTTCCATTAGTCAGCCATCTTCGATTAGCCATGGAAGCAAAGATTGCGTTACCAGACGGGGGAGGAGCTATCCCTTTTATAGTCAGGGTCCTTGTTTAAGATTTTGGAAACTCAGAAAGGTTGACTCAATTTTTTTTTTTGCAGACAAAAATAGCTGTGTCAACAATAACAACTTTATTCCTCCTTATTCTTGAGAAGATTGAATTAACATCAAATAAAAAATTAAAACTAAGAGGATGTTGGCTTCCTTAAATAACAAGAAGGTTAACAAGGCTAGGAAGCCAAATTGCATAGAATTAATTGGAATATTAGGGTCGGGACACACACATATGTACACACACACATGTACACACACACACACATGTACACACACACACATGTACACACACACACACGCATGTACACACACATGTACACACACACACACATGCATGTACACACACACACATGTACACACACACATGTACACACACATGTGTACACACACACATGTACACACACACATGTACACACACACATATACACACACATGTACACACACACATGTACACACACACACATGAACACACACACATGTACACACATACGTACACACACACGCACATGTACACACACACACACACAGAATTGAACTATAAATAATTATGACTAAATGAAATTTAGAAGTCATGGAAAAAATATTATATATATAATAGAAATGAAATCCTGAACAATTATGATAAAAGAATAAAGTGTAGAGCAACAAATAAATCGCAGGAATAGCTAGGATGAAACTGATTACTCTGGGGAAAGAAAAAAACCAGGGTATCGTTAATACTGGCACAGTACTTCATGTTTAATTTTTTTTTTAATTTACTGAAAGGGGTTGACTTTATATCTTTCCCAAGAGAGTTCCATACCTTTGGTCCTTGAAAGCAAATATTAAAAATTCCATAGTTTGCTCTAGCTTGAGGCAGGTAATAAGATTGATTTGCTGCACTTCGTGTATTGTAGTTATGGATACTAAGTACTGAATTAAAGAAGCTATCAAAATAGGAAGGTAATAACTCACATCTGAGTTCATGCATTTCATTAAGTTGTGTAAGCTTGTCTGAAATATCATTTCAACCACCAGACATTTGATAAGAAAAAATTAAAATTTAGGGAAAGTTTCAAAATTTTGTACATTGTTGTTGACCTGAGTACTTTGATTCTGAAATGTTTAGATCGAATTAGACAAGACAGCTGAAGAGTTCCGCAAGGCACACAGTGAGAGACAAGATCTGCTGCGTCAGTGGGAGAACACCATTGAACAGATGCAGAAGAGAGACAGGGAAATGGATCAACTGGCTGTAGTAAGTATTTGTCCAACCTCCAGTGAGGTCATCAGTGGAATCTAATGTCAACTGAAATGTTAAATGAAACTCATTATTCTTCAATAATTTACAGTCATTTAACTCTTTGAATACTAAGAGTGACCAGCATCTAATTTCTCCATACAGTATTACTGCTGAATCATTCATTCAGATCATGAAAATATACTTTAGGAATGGTCAACAAATTAAATGTAAGAAGCTTTGACTGTATAACAAATTCTCCTTATCAAAACTAAAGGAAAGGTGCAGAGCATAGTTTGGAGAATATGGTTACTGATGTTTGGGCATAAAAGGTCAACTAATGTTTGACTAATTTAGGAATTTGTACATTTTATTTCTTTTTAGCTTTTTGGGCTGGTTAAATAGCATTATACCTTTCATATGTTAGAAGTAGCATTAAGGTATATCCTTTAAGATATTAATGGTTGTTGTTTTTCAGAAACTTGCTGAAGTTAAACTAGAGGTCAGAGACAGAGAAGAGCAGGTCCAAGAAAAACAGGTGATAACATACTCTGAAAAGAAAGTAATTCCAGGTCAATTTAACAAAGTGGGCATAAGCCAGACAGGATATACACTATATCTTAGGATAAACCCAATAACCTAATTATCCATGATAACTTTGAAACATTCACATCAATTAGGCTTTGTAAAGTAAGGGTTTGAAACTTGTTAACCTTGCAATTTCAATTATTTTTATCTTACCAGTAATTATGTCTTATGAATTTGTAAAATCCAAAATTACCTGTGATGTATTTTGTTAAATGGGACCTTGCTCATTATGGTTTTTGACTATGACAGAAATTTCTGGAGAGTGAGCTTGCTAACAATCAAGAAAAGGAAAAGAAAGTTGGAGTTGCTGAAAGACAGGCTGCCAAACTGCGTCTGGAGTACCAGGATGCTGAACAGATCAGAATCCAGTTTCAGGATGAGGTAAATCTTCATTTACTTACCTCAGTCTGATTTTGTCTTGATTATTGCTAAATGGAGAAGGAATTTTCTTGTGGTTTTAATTTTAAAATGGCCCTCTAAAATGTTTACAATAGTTTGTTTGTTAGTTGTTACTCAGCTTTAAACTATATAAAGATGTTGAAGCTGAAAAGATGATAAAGTCATAATGTAGATTGGATATTACATGCAATTTTCAGAGTCATGCAAGCCAGGTAAGGTTCACTGAGCCAGAGGTAATCCACTGTCCCAGCTTTAGGTTCTAAATCTGATACTACAGCTAAGCTGGAATTCACTTATCCTTATTCAATTTTTCTTCAACAATTACTCTCTGATTCCTTCATATTTGCCAGCTTGACACACTGAAATACACTGTGGACAGAACAGCAAGGGATCTTGAAAGTACCAGGCATAAACATAATTTGCTAAAGAAGGAAGTTACCAACAGAACAGAAAGGTATACTAAGTACCCATGACTATGACTTGTATGATGCTGAGACCTACCTGTAGTTTCTCCACAGTATAGTATGACTTTAGCTACAATACAGTAATTCCATGTTAAAGCTGACTGAGTCACCTGAACTACACAGGCTTGAGAGAGTGCAAAAGGAGCGAGATGATCTGCGGCAACAGCTGAAAATTGTTACAGATGAGACTTTGACTGCTGAAGAAAAAGCTCAACGAATGGACATGCTGTTAAAGGAGGAAGAAGCTCGAATTTATGATGTAGAAAAACAGCTTGCCAGGCTTCGTGAAACTCAGGTAATATTTTAATTTGCTGCTGAGTGTTTGGTCTTCAGTGGTCAGTGGTCAGACAGATAATTCCTGGCAGGTTTTTTACCTTGACTGCTATGCACTCTTCTAAATGTTGGCATAGCTATTTTTATCCATGTTCAGTGCCTTGCAATTTTTTTTCCTGTCAGTCAAATTTTAAAAATTTTCATTCTTGCAACCAGCAGCATGATTTTCTCTTTCATGATTCGCTGTGAGCCTTTGATCATTTTGTGCATAGTGCAATTTACATTTCAGATCAGAGAGTTTATATATTAATTATGTTCACAAACCTGCAGAAAATGTGTTGTGAATAGCTTACCAGTAGCATATTTATGGAGCCTTGTTTCTCCCAGACAGACCCCCCACACCAAACAATCATAAGGATGCTTTCTTATCTTTCTTTGGTGGAGGTGGGGACAGAGTGGGTAACTGTTTACAAAGACTGAAATAAGGTTGTACAATTTAATAAAAATAAACAGTGTAAAGAACTAATTGCCATGGAATGTTGCCTTTTTTTAGTTCAGAAAAACAGAGGAACTGCATGAATGTAAAGTTCTGGAAAACAATACTGCAGCTGAAATTCAGGTACATGATATTGGCTGTTTAGAAAATCCCATCTCTTTTTAAGGATAACAAGTACATGACTTTATAAGTTGAAATCTGAAGTGGTCTACATTTAATGTTCTTCTTTTTTTTAGGGTGCACGAGCTGCTAGCAGGAACCTAAGCAGTAAACTACACAAACTTGATCAGGAATCACTCAAACAACAGGAAATCATTTATATGCAGGTTAGTTTTACAGTAGCTTTGAGAAGTGATTCTTGTCAATCTTTCAAGTATAAATGAAGGTGTCTTATTCTTAGAAAAAACATTCCAAGCATCTTTTATAGACTGAGAATTTCCTCTAAACATCAGTCATAAGGAGATGTTGACTTTAGCTTTCATAATCCACATTTGGGTGTTTGGGTCTTGGTTTAAGTTTAACTGTTTTAACTTGAGTATGAATAATTGATTGTGGTTTCCTAGGATTTTCAACTGCAGCAGTTGGAGCGAAGAATAAGCCGCATGCAGGGAGAGCGAAGCAATGAAGAGAAACTGCAACTTGAGGCCAGAATTAAGGTATAAAATTAAATTTAATACAGGTTAAAAATACTTTTAATGACTGTACCTTCATGAGCATTATTTTCAGAAGGGAAACGTGGCTAATTTCATGTTTGGGCAGTTTGGCTTTGACACTTAACGAGTGGAGATGAAAACAGTTCTTATTGGATCTCCTTATTTCTAACTTTTTTTCCAGGATTTAATGACTCAGATGGAGGAACACAATTCGACTCACGCCCTTCTCAGTGCTCAAATGAAGAACTTGAACGTAAGTTTGATAAACGTTTCGACCTGCTGATTTAAAAAAAATGTGTAGAGATGTAAAAATATAACTTTGAAAAGCCATGATTTTTGAATTTTTATCTCTTCATAGGATGATCTTAGACGTGCAAACCGAGACTTAAATAAAGGAAAAGAAGAAATGAAAAACCTTACCAGCAAAATAGGTGAGTGATTTATCATTATTAGGATTCCTTAATGTGCTGACCACACACTTCAAAGTGAACGAGAAGTAAGAAATTTATCATTTTTAGTTTTTCTCGGACTCAGTTTTTAAAGATGTCTCAAACTCCTTTTACAGAGGAACTGAATCTACATAATGACAGCTCAGAGAGAGAGAGGAAGAAAGTCGTTACATTAAAACAGGTTTGCAATTTCATCTTCCTTCCTTTTCTTTCTCTGTTATCCACACAAAGAAATGTTCCTTAATAATACACATCAGTAAAATTATACCACACAGATGTATGACACTATCCGCGCGCGCTGATCGGCTGGCCCAAAAGTGATGAAGCAAGCACTATTCACCTCCTGGCAGCCAAAGAGACAAAACGGGCCTCAAGAGTTTAATCTCTGTCCATATGTTTTTTTAATTGATGACATTTAATTTTTCCTCTTTTTTTTTTGTAGGATCTTATGGTGGATGAAAATATTCTGAAGCTGGAAATCAAACGCCTCAGAGAAACGCTGAGCAACAAAGCAGACAATGTGCTTAACTTAGAAAAGAGAAAACTACAGTTGGAAACGGTTTGTGTTTATCTTCCACATTACGTTTTCCAGGATAAAAAGGGGCAAATCTTCCATAATGCTGTAGACATGCATTTCATAGGACGTAGTAAATCGTTTCTCTATCCTGTGCAATGTGTGTTGTAGGGCTACTAAGCTTAGTAGTACCTATGCTATCGGTGATTCTTTTCTTTCAAAATAAACCACACTAAAGCTGCAATACTTAATCGCATTGATACTGCAGGCCATGAAACAGCGGCGCCATGAAATCGATATCCATAAAGACATGCTCCAAGCACAGATCAAGTCTTCAGAGGAAGAGAGACAGACGGTCAGGTATTGAAGCATTTCAACTGAAACACGTAACAGATGTAGTTTCTTTGTTTGATAGATGAAATAGCTGATTCTTTTAACATTTTCCTCGCAGCTCTGAGCTACATGAACGGATATCCAAGATTGACAAATTACGGAAAAGGTCGGTACAGAGTTATTTTGTGATTGATTGATTGATTGATTGATTGACACAGAGAGAATGAGTGACTGAGAGACTGTAGGTTTGAATGACGAATACCCAAATGGACGAATGAGCAAATGAAAAAGTGAACTGGTTTACAAAGGTAGCAAACATTTTTTGTGCGCATTACTTAATAGCATACTTCATGTTTGTTGGTACCAGGTATGAAATCCTGATGATCTCCATGGCGCCTCCCGAGGGGGAGGAGGAGAGGTCTCAAGCTTACTACGTTATCAAGGCGGCTCAGGAGAAGGAGGAACTCCAGCGAGAGGGAGATGAACTGGACGCGAAGATCAGAAAGGCTGAGAAAGAAATAAGGTAAGAGTTAAGCGTTAATGTAACTTTGTTTCAAGGTAACACCCTTCAAATGGAATAAGCAGGCAAAATAATTAACAGTAATGATAACAAGGATATATTTTCCTTTATAAGAACAACGTTTAGCTAACGGCCCGGTAAGATTTGGTTCTCGGCAGACTAAAAATGGTGTAATTTGTTTCTCTATTTAAAGAGCTTTGGAAAACACTTTGCGGCTGATGAACGGCCGAAATGAGACTTACCGGAAAAGTTTTAACAAAGTGGACGAGATGAGTGAAGAGTTTGACGAGAAACAGCGTTTGGAGGATCACATGCGAGCTGTGATGGATAAATACAAATACAAACGACGGCAAATCCGTGAGTTACAAGAGGACCTGGGCTCTATGCAGGTAACGCTGGAAAACTTAACTGCGGACGAGCAGGGCTTGGTTGAAGTCATCGCTGAGAAGCAGGCCAAGGCGACAAATTTACAGAAAGAATTGGATGATCAGAAGACAAAGAAAGACCGAGCTGCCCGCGAGGCTAGCAAGATTGCGCGCACTGTAAGGAGTGCCAAGAAAAGTTCAGGGGAACTCCACGAGGAAAAGGACATGGATTTGAGAGAGTTGAGGGACTTTAACACACGCACCATGAAACAAATGGGCGAGGTGTTACACAGCCATCCGGATCTTGGACCCAGTGTTCAGATCTATTTTAGCCAGGCAGGATTACCAATGCCTCCTTCCCCAGGCCCCGGTATGTCGCGGCCAACATCATCTCGTAGCTCGCGGAGTTCTGGGACGTTGTCCTCTGCTCGGTGAGTAAGGCAGTGTTTGTGTTTGTAAATGGGTCCTTCGATAGAAAATGGAGAATCGTACAGAGAAAAAACATGAGTAATTAATCACGCTGCGATTTCCAGAGCAGTTTTCAAATAAGTTTCTAAAGTAAATTCTGGATTGCAATGGCTTTCTTTCCTTTACATTGCTCTGTGAACTAATCGTGACTTAGTCACTTGCATTTGTTCATGCTTCAAGCACTTTTCTAGCCTTCACTTTTTAGTCCTCTTGCGCTCCATGTGATCTTTCAACTTTTTAATCGAAAAGCACTCTAAAATCCTATATCTCCTCCTCATACTCTGCCATGTCGGCTAACGCTCGAAACGTCAGCTTTTTAACTTTTTACGGTGGCCAATTTACAATTTCAACTTATTTGATATTACCAAATTACAATATTCCTGCAAGAACCGAGGATCTTGTATTCGACTTCCACTTCTTATTTTCGATATTTTCAAACTGTCACTAATTTTGAATTGAATTTTATTTTCCATTGTACAGATCTGAGATCTCTACTGGTAGTCGCCGAGGTGTTGGTACTGTTGATGTCGGAGCTCTGGCTCTTGCGGGAGCCGCAAGCCCTACTGGTGTAGGAAGTCCAAAGCCAGGTAAGATCACGAGGCGTTCGACTGGTTGCTGAAGTACGGCTTACGCACAGATTAAAACTTTTAAGAATTAGTTGAGTCTCCACGCTCAACTTCTTTTCAATTTGCTACTTGGCGACCTCAAATCATAAAATGGTCACTAGATATACTGAAAAGACTTCTTCGAATTTGCGACAATCGTTGCAAAATTAGTCGTCATACTTTTTCGTTACTCGCTATGTCGACCGAAACAGTGGCAGCTACGAAACAAACTCAAAGATGGACAAACCTGTAACCTACCTTGTGTAAAAATCAAACAGATGAAGAATTTTTATTTATTTCAATATTTATGGCTTTTTACTATTTAAAAAAATTCAAACGAACGTTTTGTAACCTGCTATTTTATTGTGAAGAAACATAACAAAATGCGACTTACAGTAATCACCAGATTTATTTACGTTGGAGGAACTGTTATGAAAGGTTCATTTCTTCCACTCTCATTCTAACTCTAGTTATTCCATGACAATAACTGATCTAATGTTTCCTCGCTCGTCTCCAGGTGTCTCTCCTACAAGCAGTGCGCGAGGAAGGAAGACGAGCTCAAGGCCTGGCTCAGCAGCTGGTTCCAAGGCCTCCTCTCGAGCGAGCAGCGGGGCCAGTCGCCGCAGCACGGATCGCCGTTAGATTACTTATTTATTTTACGGGCAAAGTTTGTTCTTCATTCTTTTCATCATCATGATTGAGGTCACTTTTAAGATCCCTTGTAAATATACATCTGTAAATAGTGAGCAATTCTAAAGAGAAAAGACAGTTTGTAATAAAGAGTGAATATCTCTGGCTCTATAGATTTCCTCCGTCAATTTAATGTTCGAAGGTCATCTGTCACATTCGTGTGATTCCACGGTTTATGTCCCCTCTTTTTCCGTCCAGGCTGTTTCTGTCATTAAATATTGCACCCTTCTTGATACATTCTCTATGATTTCTTTGACTTTGGATTTGCATTTTAACTAGTTGAGAATGAGATAGAGTTTCAGGCCCGCTATCCCCCAATTCCCAACCATTCATTAAAAGGAACTCGGTGGGTCATGGTAACAAGATTGGCCACAACCTAGACTATTTGTGAACTCATTACGATACTAAAATCAGACAAGTTTGTTTTCGTCGATGAACAAATGCTCCACCCGGCGTAAGACCAAGAAACAGTTGTCGATGAGTTGTGATAACTTGTGCATTGTCTTGCGGAGCATTTACAGGCTTCCAAGTAATGAGCCTTGGGTGTTACAGACGTATACCCCTAGTCTTATAGCGATCTTACCAGTCCAAAACAATGGTGAGATACGAAGGTACAATTCTCTTATGGGAGAGTCACGCTGGTTGGTCACGACTGTATTTCTATCGCGGTTACCATTAAAGACCTTAGAAAGACTGAAATTAGAGTTTTGTTAAACTTACAAGTACTGACCCATCTTTAACATTACCACTTAAATATTTCACCTTGAGTAATAACTTTTTTAGAAGTGAACTAGTTTATTCTATCCAGGGTAGACTTGCATTACTCTTCGTTACTTCAAGCATCAGAAATTGGATTAAGCTCTGGATGCCGCGCATCAGGTAAGTCTTCTATTTAATTATAGAAAAATCCGAGCCCCAGATGGGGCTTGAACCCACGACCCTCCTTGATCTAGTCGGATGCTCTAACCACTGAGCTACTGGAGACTCTTATGGTGAGCAAGGGTCAATTTGTGGGCCTCGACTGGAACCGCATCGCTTTAATGTGACAGCGTGATGCTGTTAGTGAGTTTCACAGGCGCTTACCAATACTTGGCTGTGTAGCCGCGCGATGCGGTTCCAGTCCAGGCCCACAAATTGACCCTTGCTCACCATGGAGTCTCCAGTAGCTCAGTGGTTAGAGCATCCGACTTGATCACGGAGGGTCGTGGGTTCAAGTTCCATCTGGGGCTCGGATTTTTCTATTACACTAAAAATTGTTTCATATTTAATTATAAGGAACGGAATTTTTGCATCACTTTTCGTGATCCAGGCGAGTTCTTATTCTCGTAGTAAAACCACGTGACATCGTCCAGGCTGTACTGAAGATTATAACGCTCAACCCACCAATCATGGCCAGGGCTACCCTCGGTGGCCACGCCTGTGATGAGTCTGGGGCGAGGGTTGAAACTAATTTGCAGAAATCTGTCGTTTTCGACGCCATCGTTGACCCAAGAAGGCGAGCGTCACTGGGTCTGAATCAGATATGAGCTTGAGGAGGCGTTGAAATTCTGATCAGGCAGCTTATGATCACTGAGACCCAATGGGGAAAGGACTGCAAACTAGCAGTGAGGATACCGATTATTATTATTTTTTTTAAGTCTAATATATGCACGATATTTCACAGCAATCCTGGACCTTTCGGAAAACATTTTTGAAGAGAGCAGCTTATTGACGTAACGAGCTGTTTTCAATGCTGCAAAACAGTATTCGAATGGCAAAGATTAAACAAAAGTACCATAACATAGTAAGGAATTTCTTCTGATTGAGGGAAGAGCGAGAACCTAGCTTTGATTAATCTATAATGGTAAATTAGCGTTAGCGACGTATCCTTCACAGTAGTATGTAGATGAAGAAGTAATACGTACATTGTGGTTTTGGAAAATTAAATCGATTGATCTCCCCCCACCCAAGTTTAAGAATGATCTTCGTAATTCACAATTGTTACTAAACACCCCCCAGGGACCTTGCTGGTCTTGTTGATTGTTTTAATACTACTTTGAAGTACATCATTAACAATCACGCACCTTGGCGGAGGAGAAAGAGGATTCAAAGAGCTCAAGCCCCATGGTTATCTGATGAGATCAGATCTGCGAAGCTTGACCGGAGAAGAGCCGAGCGTAATTGGAGGGCTACAAAGTCTGCATCTGACCGTAGATCATTTAAATTTCTTGGGAATAAAGCTGTCTTTCTCATGAATAAGTCTCGTTCCTTCTCCCACCCAACCTCCTCTCCGTTGAGCCTAACCCAGGGTAATAAACATGCATATCAGTCACTTTCTTAAGGGGGTAAATTTCTGAAGAAACTAGCTGCTTCGTCGGCCTGGGGTATTACAAGATAATTTGGTTTTATCGACTTGATTGATAATGTAAACTGGCCACCGTAAATAGTTTCTTGAGCTGACGTTTCAGGAGCCGTACCAACCCTTCCTCATTCGCACAGACGAAGGGCTAACGCTCTGGCTCCGGTTATTCGAAGGTCGGTTAACGCTATCTACTGGATAAATCTCTATCCGTTGGATAACTCTATACGGTTTGCTATCGCGTCACTTCTCCACAGCGATTTATGCGTTGGACATGGATAGCGTTACCCGTCCTATATACAGTTGGGCCCCGGTTGTCAGCTTTACAAACTCTCTTAACAGTGGCCAGTTTAGTTTTTCGCCTGCTTGGTTTACCCTTTGCGTCTGTCCTGCTGATAGCATTAAAATTTTGTTTTTGTTTCTGATTTTGGTTTTGTTCTTTGAACTCTCCCTTCTCGGTGGCAAGCTACGTGGATGATTGTTCCCAGGATTCTTTTCAGGCATAGCGTGGCTACAAACCAACGAGGCTTGACTGCTAAGCTTGCGAGTTACACGACTGTAGTTACCGGCAGACCGGTGTAGTAATATTGCGTGAGATTATGGGTCTAGACGAAGAAAAAGCGCTTCTTGGAAGCACAATCGTCTCAGAAAAGGTAAGAAAAGCTGCCAAATATTCAAATTTTTATAAATATTTCATAAAACATGGTATATAGCGCATGTTTAAACGCGTTACCCGACTACGACAACCGCTTGAAGAGGGGTGACATAGATTGGTCATGGACAGATAACTACAACCTGCTTTACCTACCTCTTGTTGTTAGAAAATAATTTAAGACACTGGGGAAAATTCATGATGTACTTATGTTCTTAATTAGTAGAACAGAGATACATTTTTCGGGAAATTGTGAATTCGTGGTCATCTCGCCTTGAAAAATTAATCTTTTGAGAACAATATTTTCCCACAATCATATGTTGCAAGTAGGAATGTTGCAAGTATCGATGATCTTTACTAAAATCTTTTATTATTATACAGAAACAGAGACCTAATTTAAGATATATCATACCACAATTATTTCATGGTTGAATGTAATTTACCGTCAGACTGGGAGTATGTTCAGATTGTTACAACACAACTAGGATATGGTGCAGAAGGTGATGATATTTTGTCGTATCTGATGTATATAACATCATTGAAGATATTTTTTGCTCAAACATGATTTTAATAAGTATTCCATTCCACTGAAATATGACTTAGGACACTTTGTGAAGTTTTTCATATCAAGCCCTTAGTTTAAACAGTGTGATGGAAAATCACATACAACAGCTGTAGATCATTACATGGCTAGCTGTTTAGTAGGCCTTTTGGATGAAACCAATGAAAGTAAAAGTTCTCCATGATAAGCCTCTGCTAGAGGAGTCACAGACATTTGTTGGTACATTTAATTACTGTCGTTGTCAAACTTGATCACCGTTGAATGATAATGAGAAATATACCGACTTTAATGGAAAATTTTTTGGAATAAAAATTTACATTATCTTTTACCAATTAAAACTAACAAATGTTGCTTGGGTCTTCAGCCAAAAGTTAACACTAAAAGAGATCAATTGCAATCACTTTTTATAAACCAGAGCTTTAAGATTTGATTGACAAACATTTCTACATTTGACCCTGACACTGGCATTTGAATCAGGTTGTTGAAACATCAGTCACTGGCACTTGCTACAGTCCTTTTCAGGACTGCTCTTGTCCGTGCAATCATGGGATAATAAGTTATTTTTGTATCAGGGCTCGACACTAACTTTTCAACTTACTAGCCAAGTGGCCAGTGACATCTTAGATGTTTTTAGATGTTACAACAATTTCAGTTTGTTTACTTGCCAAACTGGCCAGTGGAAATTGAAAACCACTAGCCAAAACTGAATTTCTACTAGTCTGTGGCTAGAGGGCTACCGCTAGTGTAGAGCCCTGTTGTAAGATTTTTTTTTTGTATGAAGGTTGAGGATTCTGACCCAGAAGATGAAGGTGAAGAGGTTGAAGAGCCTGCTGGTGACGCAGGAGGTGATGATGATGATGATGAAGATGAGGAGGAGTTAGAGGATCCAAGGGACAAAATTCATGAGAGGTGCACTGAGAGTCCAACATGTTCCAAAGTTAAACTAGAGCTGGACACCTGTAATCAGCGTGTTAGCAGCAAATCAAGCACGGAAGAGACCTGTGTACAAGAATTGTTTGATTTTATGGAGTGCGCAGATCACTGTGTAAGTAGGGTGTGGAAAGTTAGATACTTGTGGAAATCTCTTTGAAGCTGCTTTCGAGTCCAGTGGCTCATCTGGTATAATTTTATTGTCCCACTAACAGATTGCAAGCTCTTATTTAAAATGAACTTTGTATCTGTTCTGGTTCAAATTTTTGCCATTTAAAGATTTTAAAACCCCTTTAGTTAATTTTTATTGTCCCAGATTTATTACCTTGATCTGAGAAAAATATAAAAAAAAAGTCAACTAGTAAAATTTCAAAGGAAGAGAATTGTTTTTAAAAAAATTAATGCTTTTTTTGGTAAGATCTCTATTGAAATGAAACAGGGACTTAACTGAGAACAAAAAAAAAAAAAACAGGTTTTAATGTCAGAAGCAATTTAATCTGTTTTTTAAAAGCAGAAGCTTGAAGTGAGGTGAAATGCACATCTCCCTTTCCTTCACCTCTCCCCCCACAGTCTTTGTGCAATGCTCCCAGGTATTTGTCAGTTCTCATATTTCATTTGAAAGGTGGCAGTAAATCTTTTTAGATATTGGTAGATTGTCAACTTGCATATGTTGATAAGATCTTTTACCAGTGAAGTTCAAGCGAATAAGTTGTTGTTATCAACTAGATCAACAGGGCTGTGCTCTAGCAGTGCCCAGTGACCCCTGGTGCCTTACTTTTGTTCTTGGGTGACCCAGGAATCTTAGTTTTTTCTTAAAAAACATATGCTAGGCAGCCTGGATTTCACAGTTTCTGAGCACTGGTCTCCCTTCAATTTTTCTTAGAGCACAGCCTTGATCAAGCTCAGGCTTAAATCTTTGATCGTTAGATGTAGTAACCAGCCAATTAACGCTCAACCCGTTGGCTCTATTGTTCTATACTACATTTGCATTTTCTACTTTCTCACAAGGTTTCAAGACAAATGCATAACTGTTAGAAATACTCTTAGCTTCATTGTTGTATCTACTAGATACTCCATTGGATGTGTATTTACATGTAATTTCTAATGATTTTGATATTCTTTTTCACAGGTTGCACATCATTTGTTCCATAAACTGAAGTGACAGCAATATTTTTCAAAGTATTCAGAATTTTGGTGGATGTACTGACATATTTAGGACTTGATTTTAAATGTCCTCAATTCTTCTGTTTTGCTTTTGTCTCTTGTTGATACATAAGTAATTTTTGGCCAAGGACCAATCACTGCTGTATTAACAGTTGTGCACGAGGAAAATGTTAATAAAGCACTTTTATTTTAAACTTGTTCATAAGTTTCTGATTCTTTTCATCTGTCTTGAAATCCAGCCAACTCTTTCCAAACCTAGGTAGAAATTTTCAACTTGTAACTAGGGACCTTAAGAAACCATGACGGCGACGCCAAGGAAGACTTCGATTAAAAAATGAATTTCTACTCTTAGTTAGAAGTTCAAAAATGGCTGCAGGAGCTTACTGTCTCGTAGAGCTCCACATCTCAACTTCAGCATGACGTATAAAGTAGCCGTTGAGTTCTAAATGGAAATTAAAATAATTTGCCGTCGCGGTTTCGGTTCGCAGATGACGCAAATTTTGGCGATTTCACGTTGTTGTTTTGCATAGGACGGCTAAGAAATGTACAAAGTTTCAAAATGCACGTGCTGAGCTATTGGTCTGCCAATTAGATCTCTTGTTTTTCCACGTCCTCGTTGCCGTTGCCGTCGTGGTTTCTTGAGGTCCCTATTGAGTTGGGTAGTGAATCTAAATACTTATTAGCAGCAAGTGTGAATATTTTTTGTCTGTAAAAAATGTGAACTTGCAAATTAAAGGAGAATTTAGTTAATCTCAAGAAAAAGAAACATACTCATCTACAAACAAAAACTTTGTAATTATCTGACTTATCCATCCTATGATTCATCAAAAACCAGAAAAATTATGAAAAATAAATGTTTTCCACAACTGTAATAAAAAATAAATACAATCAAAATAGCAACATTCAGCTCAAAAATTTGATGGTTGTTATATCAATTAATATTCTCATAAATTGAAAGCAAAACGACTAAATAGTAAAATACGAGGAAATAAACCAACAATATTGCTGTCCCCTACCCCCAGCGCAAGGTTGTAATGGGTACACACTCCCACAATGCAACAGTCAGCCCTGAAGAATCTGAGTACACCCCGTATCTCTCGGTCGGACTATAAATACAAGGCGAGATCCTGCGTGCGTTAGAAGAAGCGCTTCTGGGGCGCTTCGTTCGGTGAGACAAGGGAATATCAACCTTCTCGCCGTCCTTCGGGGTAGAAAACGTGGGTAAACTTACCCATTGTCGAACGAAAACAAGCGGAGTTAGCGAGTGAACGCATCCGACATTCACTCTAGGGAACCGAGGTCGTGCCAAGAGAGAGAGTCTTTGGCAAGAAAGTGAAAACGTTTCCGCAATTACCTCATCCTTTCGGCCATCTTTGTTGAAGCAAAGTTATGGCTTTCGCATCTGGGTCACCAGCTCCCTTACGGGATGTAAAGCTGGTCCAGTTTGGTGTGTTAAGTCCTGATGAAATAGTGAGTATACTTAAAAATACGTTTCAATCAAGTTAAATTCGTATTTTAGAGGTTTTCTTGTTCTGACACGTTCTTCGTCGACAGTTCACGAAAGGTCAAATGCTGCGCTGTGGTTCTCGCGCGTGTTGTATTTGCGTAAAGTGATGTTTCATTTCGACTTTATCACCTGTAGTTCTAATTTTTTATGTTTTAACAGAAACAAATGTCAGTCACCACCGAAGGCGGTGTTAAATACTCCGAAACGATGGAGGGAGGAAAGCCAAAGCTGGGTGGTTTGATGGATCCGCGACAAGGAACAATCGACCGTTTTTCTCGTTGCCAAACTTGTGCTGGAAACATGACTGAATGTCCCGGTCACTTTGGACACATAGAGCTGGCAAAACCGGTGTTTCATGTCGGCTTCTACAAGATGATAATCAAATGTTTAAGATGCGTCTGCTTCTATTGCTCAAAACTCCTTGTCGACGGGGTAAGGAACTTGCTTAGTTCGCAATAATGGCCGGCCGCTCGGCTGAAAAGAATGGGGCGAGCTTATCTCCCCAGTGATGGTAGTGTGGGTGAATTTAGCTCAATATCTTGAAAATTTAGTTTGTTGTATTTAATTTTTCCTATTTCGACTAATTTTCTCTTTTACTTGATTCAGGGAGCGACTTTATTCTTATCACTCAAAGGTGTCCATTTGATTGTCCAAAATTATTTTAAAACATGTTGAAAAGGGAAAATAGATCTGTCTTCATTATTCAAGAAAAACTTTGAGATAAGATCAGGTCTGCTGCATTTTAGGAAAAAGCTAACTTCTGTCATAATTTCATATAAATGT
The DNA here is from genome assembly GCF_964205215.1 of Stylophora pistillata. Taxonomy (NCBI): domain Eukaryota; kingdom Metazoa; phylum Cnidaria; class Anthozoa; order Scleractinia; family Pocilloporidae; genus Stylophora; species Stylophora pistillata. The sequence goes on from NC_142525.1 coordinate 31,278,754, forward strand.
CTGACTTTTGATAACAGAAAGTCAACCACAAAGTCCTTAACAAAATTAATGAAAACCTACTGATGGTGATTATGCTAAATATGTTATTTTAGAACAATCCTAAAGTGAAAGAAATCATATCAAAGTCTCTCAATCAACCAAGCAAGCGTCTACAACACATCTATGACCTGTGCAAAGGGAAAAAAATCTGCGAAGGTGGGGATGTTGTTGATGATAAACAACAGTCAGTAGACTTAGATGAGGCTGAAAAAAAGATGGTGAGTTACTCTTTAATTTTTGTTCTTATACAGTCTCGCAGTTGTTTTGATGTCTTAAACCTGTTTATGTAAAACTGCATCTCTATATCAGATGTTCATTTGTAACTTTTTCATCATGTAAGCTCACTTTAGAGTATGATACACATTAATATTGGTGCATATTCAGCTTACTGAAGACAATATCAGCAGGGATCAGTATTCATTTTTTTTCTGAGTCCTCAGCTGGGCGAGTAAGCCTGATGGCCTACTTGCCCGGTTGCAATTTGGGTTGTCCAGACAAGAGTGCAGAATTTAAGAAAGAACAGTGCTAAAATCATGTGTAACTTCAAAGCTTCGGTACCTTTGGGCATAAAAACAAGCCACGGTCTTTCTTTTTGCTATGAAGGCAAGAAGGTACAGTAATATTTGCTTTCGTAGGCAACAGTTCCTGTTTGAGCTTCACTTGTTTTTTTCTTTTTTGCTGGAGGCTGTGATACACCTGCAACAAAATGCCACATCGTCATCACTGTTATATTTTCTGCGAATGGACTGCTCCAAAAGCACCAGCAGTTAACAACATGAAAACTGAGTCTGCGATCATTTCGGGGAAATACTGCACTATCAAAGATGGTGCCAAAACTTACGATCTCATTTCAGACAAAAAGTTGTATGTTATTCTCCGTTATTCTCCGTTATTCTCCGTTATTCTTGGCGCTTTAAAAACAGGTAAAATGTACTTTAAAAAAAAGAACAAGAATTTTTGGAAATATTTTGTGGTTGAGCAAAACCTCACTTGTCCGAAGGTCGACTTTTGCAGTTACCTCAGTCGTCCATGCCAGATTCTAGTCATCTGGGATGACTGGATGACCGCGAATATGGATCCCTGTATCAGCAAGATTTCGTGGACTTAATAGAAAATCAAATCCTCTCCTTTCTTAATTTCACGGAAGTACAATGCAGCTACATGTATGAAGGAGAATTGCAAGCCAGTTCTTAGGCGTGAGGTTATAACATGTCACATTCTCTTGACACTTTCATTTTTCCAGAGTCATGGTGGATGTGGCAGAAACCAGCCACAGATCAGAAGACTTGGTCTTGATCTTACTGCAGAATGGAAAGAGGTGAATGAAGACTCGCAAGAGAAAAAGATCCCACTCACAGCAGAGCGTGTGCATGAAATATTTAAAAGAATTTCTGATGAGGAATGCGAGATTCTGGGAATGAACCCCAAGTTTGCACGTCCTGACTGGTTGATTGTGACAGTATTGCCAGTTCCTCCTTTGGCTGTGAGGCCTTCCATTGTTATGAGTGGTTCTGCTCGTAGTCAGGTAATGAGTTGTGATATGAGGTCAACCACTGCTGTAAGATTTTTTTTTCGAAGTTTAAAGTTTGGGTAGAAGGAAAATAAAAAAATGTATAGAAACTTAAAATTGCCGCATTATGGTCAGGTTTTTAATATGTCACAATAGGCAATTGCTTTTCCCTAGCTTCCAAACTTGTAGCTTCTTTGATTTTGGGTCATTAATGTTATTGATAAGTTTTTGGTTGTCTCCCTTCTTCCAGGATGACTTAACTCACAAGCTTTCAGATGTTGTGAAGGCAAATGGTAATCTTCGGAGAAATGAACTCAATGGTGCTGCAGCTCACATCATTGCAGAAGATACTAAAATGCTCCAGTATCATGTGGCAACACTAATAGACAATGAAATGCCTGGTTTGCCCAGGGTGAGTCAGCATATTTTTGGTAGATAACGAAATTTCTCAATTTTAACTTAGTTTGGCTTGTGTTTAGCATAACAAGCCATGCCTTTCTTATAGAACATAGAATTTCAAAGCAATTTGTAGAACTACAGTGCTAATCAAAATGTTCCCGTTGTCTTATTCAAGGCCATGCAAAAGTCTGGACGTCCATTGAAATCAGTGAAACAGAGACTGAAGAGTAAAGAAGGCCGTATCAGAGGAAATTTGATGGGAAAGCGAGTTGACTTTTCAGCTCGTGCTGTCATTACTCCAGACCCAAACTTGTCCATTGATCAAGTTGGTGTTCCACGTACCATTGCTCAGAATCTTACTTTCCCTGAGATTGTCACACCATTCAACATCGACAGGTTATTATTGGAAATAAGTTTTGCTCATTTCTTGTGTAATAGGACTGAATATCATTATAAACATGGGAACGTAGGACTTTAAAATTCTATAGCTGTGAGTAAGAAGATGACGGAGACCAAGTCAGTGAGCTTTTTGTAACACAAGTGGCACCATTCTTAAAGCATTTGATCACTCGCAAGGGAGATATCTCAGTGTTATTTCAAACACTCATTGCTTTACTGTAGAATGCAAGAACTTGTGGGTCGAGGAAATAACCAATATCCAGGTGCTAAGTACATCATCAGAAACAATGAAGAGCGCATTGACCTCAGGTTCCACCCCAAACCAAGTGATGTACATCTTCAGTTTGGTTATAAGGTAAGCGGATCAGTCTTTGTTGTCCACCATCTTCTTTAAAAATGAATCTGTGAAATGTGGAAATAATATGATTGCCTTTAGACAGGGTTTTATTGTTAGAATTATGATGATTTATGCAGTTACGTCAGCTATTCTCATTGGTGAAGATTTACTTACATATGTTTACTGTTTTGTGTGCCTTTTGGGTTTGCTATGTAAGTTACATTGTTTGGTTTTCTATGATAAACCTTCAAAAAATTGAGAGCTGAACAAGTTCTTTTTAACATTTATCATGGGTACCAAATGAAATTGTGACTGACAGGTAGCAGACGTTGTTGTGAACCATGACCCGCTGAAGACTTGTTGTAATAGGATAAATTTCTGTAGAGGTAGAAGCTTATTAGTGTATTTGGAATTTAAGGTGGAAAGACATATCAGAGATGATGATGTGATCATCTTCAATCGACAACCCACTCTGCATAAAATGTCTATGATGGGACACAGAGTTAAAATCTTGCCTTGGTCAACATTCAGACTAAATCTCAGGTTTGTACCAGTACTCACCAAACATTACTCATCATTATTCTCTTTCAATCAATCAATCGTTTATTCAACCCTATTGCAGTAACAACTGGTGGTCGCGACATTTTGAAATTTGACAGTTACAAAATCATTAAATCTTTTGCATGTGCCAGTATAGGCCTGATACAATTGTGAGCCTGAGCATAAATTATAAACATGTAAATAAACCAGTGGAACCCATAAGAGACTACTAAGTGTTCCTGACACTGGGGGATTTTGTGTTTTTGAAGCTTTAAGAAATATTTTTTGCATTGTTGTGCAAACACAACAAGTATATTGTGATTTGAATGTTTATCATCCCAGAAGCAGCTAAATGACAGATCTCAGTGGTCATAATCCCTAGACTTTGCCAGGCTTATTTTTTTTTTCTTGATTTTGCCTAAGAACAATTGATGAAAGTCAGATAACAATACTAGCATAAGTTACAAAAGTCAGTAATATAAGTGGTTGTTGGTTGCTAATGAGATCTCTTTGCTTTTATATATCAGTGTTACCACACCATATAATGCAGATTTTGATGGTGATGAGATGAACTTACACGTACCTCAGTCCCTTGAGGCACGTGCTGAAATCACTGAGATTATGATGGTGCCAAGAAACATTGTTACACCACAGTCCAACAAACCTGTCATGGGAATTGTGCAGGATTCTTTGATGGCTGTTAGAAGATTCACAAAAAGAGATGTTTTTCTTGAAAAGGTTTGTCCCTGAAATAAAACATACCCATGCATGACTTCATTTGAGGTAGTTGGGTATAGTAGAATTATTATTTGAGCTCTGGATATTACTTGAATAAGCAAATTGCTTTCTTTGTAAGTTTGTGAAAAATGGTGACACACTTCCTTAGATCCATTCCTGGGACAACATTGTCATGCTTTTGCATTGTTTACAGGCTTGATCTGTAACAGTGCTAAGGGTGTCAGCAGTTGTCCAACAGCACTAAGCTGCAGATTGGGAATGCTTGAGTCATGAGTGTGTGAGATCAATACACCTCTCTGTGGTGCAACTTTGCCTCCTGATTGTCAGCCTAGATGCTATAGTGCAGCTAGTCCTTGATGTTTATGTCAGTGAGGTAGCATTACAAGGGACAAAGTTCTCATATTTATAGAGAATTTTCATCTGGTTGTTGCAGATTAATTTAGAAGGGAACGATATGTTGCTTCTTAAATGTTGCCAATTCTTTTTTTGGTCTGTTATCAGCAAAGGAGCTGGGTATTCAAACCCTCTTGAAAAACAAATTAAACAAACAAAAGGTCATTGTTATACAACTTCTTGCACCTTGTTTTTAGAACTTTAATTCAAGTTTGCAAACTGTGTCGTGTCTTAAACTGAGGTATTTTTTGACAGGACACCATGATGAACCTCATGATGTGGATCCCTGATTGGGATGGTAAGCTGATCCAGCCAGCCATTCTCAAACCTCAGCCACTATGGACAGGGAAACAGATCTTTAGTATGATTATTCCAGGAAATGTTAATATGATCCGTACACACAGTACCCATCCAGATGATGAAGATAGTGGACCGTACAAACATATCTCGCCTGGAGACACTAAGGTATGTAACTCATCTTCACAAACATTTTAAATATGTTGGCTGTCTAGTGACCTGCAATTGCACATAAATCTGTAGTAAAATTGGCCTAATAATCATTCTCTTTTTATAATTTCAAGTCAGAACAGTGTTGTCATTAGTAGCCGGTAGGCGGTGGAAACCTGCTGGCTGTCAGGCCATTTTATGCCGCTTCCTTTGTGACCAGAAATTTTGTAATATCAAGATTTGTCTTCCCAAGAATCTTTTTTTTGTTGTTGTAAATCTGAGGCTTACTTTAGTGATTATTCTCTTGTATATATCTGATGTTATGGATGAAGGAAAAACTAAAAACCTGTACAGGAACTACTGTGCAAAAACTGTCAGTGGTGTTGACAGGAACATGCCCCCCAGACCCCCCTAGAGGGGCGTGTTGCGCAGCTGCCTACTCAGTTCAGATCAAACACCTATTACATTTTCTAGTGACAACCCTGCAGAAAATAAACCTCTTGCACTTGTTTATTTCAAAAGCTCATCTTTCAAACCGGCAGTCTAAATCTCACAAGGATCAACGAACGCTTTTCATTCCACTAATTTATTCGTGTTTTTCTCGTTGCCATGTTCCCACCATCAACGTAGCTCCATTTTCTGCCTTTAAAAGCACACACAACCCACAATTCCTCTATTCGCTCCAACGAAGGGCTAACGCTGGAAACGTCAGCTTTTGTAATCGTTACGGTAGTCAATTTACTAGTTCAACTTTGTTGATAGATCCAAAATACTTGTTTATTTCTGTTGAGAAGGATTAACTGTTCCTGTTCTTTTCACATCTGATCAAGAGTTAACAATACATGCAGCTCAAAAGTGAACTAGGTACACCACATTTGTTGTTTTAGGCTCAAACAGAAGTAGGTAAAGTCTGTTTACGAGCCTAGTGGCCCATTAGGCCGGTGCTTAACTCCGGTTTCTGTAGCATGAAGCGACTAGGAGTATTTTTACGCCCTCCTGGATGGGATGCCAGTTTATTGCAGGGTTACCCCCAGCATTAAATTGCCAGTACCCATTTAAACACCTGGGTGAAGAGAGGCACTGTGAGAGCAAAGTGTCTTGCCTAAGAACACAACACGATGTCCCGGCCGGGGCTCGAACCCAGACCCCTTGATCCGGAGTTGAGCGCACCAACCATGAGGCCACCGCGCCTCCACCTCAAACAGAAGTAGCAAAGTGTAAAAAATTCTGTCTTACAGATCAAGGTGGTTTGTGGCACATTTACCTCCTCCTGTGTTTCTACCATTATTGTAAAGGGGGAGGTTTAGTAGAAGTGACACTTTGGATTTTTCAAGGGTTAAGATTATTTGATATATGTATGTCCTCTCTGTAGGTTCTAATAGAGCATGGTGAGCTGATTTCTGGCATCTTGTGTAAAAAATCCCTTGGAACCTCATCAGGAAGTTTGGTTCACATTGTGGCAGTAGAACTGGGTCATGAGGTTGCACGCATGTTTTATGGGAACATCCAGACTGTTGTGAACAACTGGACCCTGATTGAAGGACACAGCATTGGTATTGGTGACTGCATTGCTGATAATGAAACTTATGATGAAATTCAGCGATTGACAAAAAAGGCCAAGGTAACTAGATGTAGGTTATAAGAGTTAAGTTTCTTTGTGAGTTTTAAGTGGAAGTGTCCATCTTAAGTGCATTTGAATGTGGTGCATTTGCAACACCCCAAATCCAGATTCTTAACATTATCCTTACTTTTGTATTATAAAGTTTTTGCATATTTTGGAATTCCTCAGGCAGAAGTGATAGAGGTGATTGAGAAAGCTCACAATGATGATCTTGAGCCTACCCCAGGCAACACACTACGACAGACTTTTGAGAATCAAGTGAATCGTATTCTAAATGACTGTCGAGACAAAACTGGAGGAAGTGCTCAGAAGAGCTTGTCAGAATACAATAACTTCAAAGCTATGGTGGTGTCTGGTTCCAAAGGTTCCAAGATCAACATTTCACAGGTCAGTAAATTTGATACTGAGGTGAGCTTAAACCTTTTTACTCCCATGAGTGACCAAGATGTGATTTCTCCTTACAATATTAATACAATATCACACACTAGAAATGAGAATAAAGAAATAAATCAATTGAGAGGCCATGAGTTAATCCAAGAGAGTAATAAGCATCTTATTTCCCCCAGCAATTGGTATCATCCTTAAATCAAACAATAAGGTCATGATAACATACTAAAGAAGCTCTTGACTGTTTAAGAAATTCTCTTTGTAAGCACCTTGAAACACAGAGAGAACAGTAGGGAGAATAGCGTACTGTTGTTGGGGTGTAAACTGTTTAGTTGCAACAAAGGTAAGAAGCAATATCCTCAGTGTTGATGAAGTTACCATGACATCTTAGCCACAACTATAATAAACTGTGTACAATTTCTCTTGACAAGGTCATTGCTGTGGTGGGCCAGCAGAATGTTGAAGGTAAACGGATTCCATTTGGATTCCGCCATCGCACACTCCCACACTTTATCAAAGATGATTATGGTCCTGAAAGTAGAGGGTTTGTGGAAAATTCGTACCTTGCTGGCCTTACTCCGACAGAGTTCTACTTCCACGCCATGGGAGGCCGTGAGGGGTTGATTGATACTGCTGTGAAAACTAGTGAAACTGGTAATGATATATTATTTATATATTATTTATCTGTTGATTTAGTTGTCAATTGTCCTCACAGATGTAAATGACATTTGACTTCCTTTTTTCAGGTTACATTCAGAGACGTTTGATTAAAGCCATGGAAGGTCTAATGGTTGCATATGATGGAACAATCAGAAACTCCAACAATCAGATGATCCAGTTGAGGTATGGCGAAGATGGCATGGACGGTGCAGCAATTGAGTTCCAGAACATGCCAACCATAAAACCAACTAATTCATCTTTTGAGAAAAAGTTTCACTTTGATTGCTCAAATGAAAGGTGAGTAGCATTGAGTCATTCTTAATTAAAACTATACATACAGATTACAAAATGCAGTCACCTTTCTGACCATTGAAAAGTTTCACTCCCATATATTTTTTACCATGTACTAAAGTGATTAAGTCTGGAGATTACTTTAGTAAGCCTAGAGATTACTTTAGTAATGACTTGTAAGGGTCGTAAGTAGTTGAATTTTGGTACGTAAAGATTCGCTGCATTCTCATGTAATTTTCTTTTCTTATCAGGCGTCTGCGCCGTCTGCTACAGGAAGATGTAGTGCGAGATCTTTGCAGCAGTGCTACAGCTGTTCAGGAACTTGAGTCAGAGTTCAATCAACTGCAAGAAGATCGAGAGATTCTTCGCAGAATTATTCCCTCGGGAAACTCCAAGGTGCAAAGGGCATCTTACTGAAATCTTGTAATCTCTTACGATGAATCACGTTTTTGAAAGGATAAACCTTCAAATAATGAATGCTGATTATTTTTTGTATTTGATTTTAGGTGGCTTTACCAGTAAATCTCGGTCGTTTGATCTGGAATGCACAGAAGACCTTTCATCTCACCAATAGAAATCCGAGTGATTTGCACCCTCTCAGAGTCGTGGAAGGTATAATGATATTTATTTTATCAATTGACTGCATTTTGTTGACGAAACTCTATACTTAGTACTAATAATACAAGCTGTGTCTTCTGACTTGTTCTCTCAACCAAGTAATGAAGTTGCCTTGTAGTTTTTTGTTAGTGATGTTCTTCATTAATGATGGTTTGTTAGGTGTGCGTGAGTTGTCCAAGAAATTAATCATTGTTCACGGTGAGGATCACATCAGTAAGCAAGCTCAGTTTAATGCCACTCTGTTGTTCAACATCCTCCTCCGTTCCACTCTGTGTACCAAGCGTATAGCTGAGGAGTTTCACCTCTCATCAGAAGCTTTTGAATGGCTACTGGGAGAAATTGAAACTCGCTTCAACCTGTCCATGGTGAGATAATCTTGTTATGTTCGTTCTGACTTTCAGTGTGATAATTTTTCGTATAGCTCATCCCCTAGTACAGTGATACATATATCTTATTAACCAAGCGCGAGGGCCGTACTGGGAGAATATCGGCCCGAGGTCTTGACGTACAAAAAAAGACCTCGGGCCGATATTCTTCCAGTACGGTTCCGAGCAAACTTGGTTAATACGAGATTTATTATACGACTGAAGTTCAAAGGGACACAAGTGCGGTATCATCCGGGACCATTCGGGACAGTGCCCGGTCCAATGCTGAGAGAATATTGACCGGCAATAGAGCATTTCGATTGGTTGATTTTAGTTATTGGCCCTCTGACTGCCCGAGTCGTGTAATAAAATGATTTATTAATACAATATCTACTCAAGTTCCCTTTAAAAACACACGTAAACGTGTGTCTTGGGGAGAAGTCATAGCATGTGTATTGTTTTAAGAGTGATATTTCCGCTGTGATCTTAGTAAAGCACAGTTGTCATGGAGGTAGTCATTGCTCCTGATATGCGTGTTGCCTTGTGCTTTGTTTTCAGGTTAAACCCGGTGAAATGGTTGGTGCTTTGGCTGCACAGTCTCTTGGTGAACCTGCTACTCAGATGACCCTCAATACGTTTCATTATGCCGGTGTATCTGCTAAGAACGTAACCCTTGGTGTTCCCCGGCTCAAAGAAATCATCAACGTGTCCAAAAAGCCCAAAACTCCATCCCTGACGGTGTTCCTGACGGGACAACCTGCCAGAGATGCAGAGAAGGCAAAGGTATCAAGGAGTCTTTTCTTCCAGTCAATTTTTAACATGAGAAATTGATTACAGCCATTTGTATTTACTGGGAAAGTTGGCTGTGCTACCTTTGAACTCGTTCTTATATGTACATCTTTTTCCATTTCGCAGGATGTGCTATGCCGTTTGGAGCACACAACCTTACGTAAAGTCACAGCCAACACAGCAATTTATTACGACCCAGACCCCCAGAACACAGTAGTAATAGAGGACCAGGACTTTGTAAATGTTTACTATGAAATGCCTGACTTTGACGTGACTCGGATCTCGCCATGGCTTTTGCGTATTGAACTCGATCGTAAACGTATGACGGACAAGAAGCTTACCATGGAACAGATCTCCGAGAAGATAAATCTGGGTTTTGGTGACGATCTGAATTGCATTTTTAACGATGACAACGCAGAGAAACTTGTCTTGCGTATTAGGATCATGAACAACGACGATGCAAAGTTCCAAGACGTAAGTTAGAGCAAAAAATAGCTTACATTAGAATGTTTGAAGTGAATTCTGTGCGATACTCGAAGTTACACTCAAATTTACATAAGTAAGCTCCCGTTCAAGTTTTTCCTTGTTTGTCAGTGTCGTGCAACTTTGTTCCCAGGGTCCTCTGAGGAAGAGAGAGGACCCTGAGAACTAGTTTTGATAATAGAAGGGACCTTAAGGGAACCACGACGGCGACGGCAACGAGGACGTGGCAAAACAAAAGATCGAATGGGAAGAACAATAGCCAGCACGTGTGTCTTAAAACTTTTAGCCGTCCCTTGTAAAACAACGACTTGAAATCACCAAAATTTGCGTCCTCTGACAGCGGGAAACCGCGACGGCAAATTATTGTAATTTCCATTTGGAACATAACGTGGCTAATATACGTTTTATGTTGAAGTTGAGGTGTGGCGCCTTTAGAGACAGTAATCACATGCAGCCATTTTCGAAATTCTAATTAAAGCAGAAATTCATTTTTCAATCGACGTCTTCCTTGGCGATGCCGTCCTGACTGCTTAAAGTCCCTATGACTCGACAAAGACGGACGAAAGGGAAAATCTACCGCTGGAAGTTTTCTATGGAAAGTGTCACCTAGAGAGCTTGTATGTAACAAACACGTTGCCCTTGACAACTTCTCTTGTCAATTACATAATGAATACAATACGCATTGTCTGATTGGTCAATTCGGTTTCCAAGCGGATGCTTTATCAGGTTATAGAGCCTGGCTGTAGCTAGTTGTGTCGTAAAAGCACTCGGAAAGCTTCTAAATCATTCCTCCTTGGCTCGTGAGTTATAAGCTTTCCTCGTGTTCTCTCAACATACCGCGTAGCTTTATCACGGGATAGAGCCCGGAAAATGTGTTCTATAAAACTTGTTAGGGTTGATGTGGCTGAAAAGTTTCCTCGAAAAAGGAAACATTACTGCGAGGAAACTTCTGGAGCTAATAGAGTAGAAACATGGCCTGGAATAAAATCTGGCCTTTTATCAGTAAATAGTGCTGTAAAGTTTTGCATGTTGTAAATGTTAAATTGACCCTATTCTTTCAGGAGGAAGAACAGCTGGACAAGATGGATGACGATGTGTTCTTACGCTGTATTGAAGCCAACATGCTGACTGATATGACCCTGCAGGGAATCGAAACTATCTCTAAAGTGTACATGAACCTGCCTCACGAGGACAACAAGAAACGAGTCACCATCACAGAGGACGGAGAGTTTAAGCACATATCCGAATGGATCCTGGAAACTGACGGTGTTTCGCTTATGAGAGTAAGTAAAAGCACTTTACCTTGTCTTCCCAAAGCTGGAATGCTAATTCTTCTATCTGCTTTCTACGGTGTCTGATATCGTGTGCTTTTTTTCACCATCTCCAGGTGCTTAGTGAAAAAGACGTGGATCCCGTGCGTACAACATCCAATGACATCTGTGAAATATTTTCTGTGAGTTCTGATGAATTTTGAATTTCTCGTTCTGATTGTGAACATCGACCAAAAGCCTGATGAAATTTTAAGCTTTTTCTTAAGTATGCTAGACAGGGTTCAACATGTTTCTTGTATGCTTAACTGAATGAAATTGATCGTACGTCGTGCTTTTTTCAGGTGCTTGGAGTCGAGGCTGTGCGAAAAGCTGTTGAACGTGAAATGAACCATGTGATCTCTTTTGATGGTTCTTACGTGAACTATCGTCACTTGGCTCTGTTGTGTGACATAATGACGTGCAGAGGACATCTCATGGCTATTACACGTCACGGTATTAACAGACAAGAGGTTGGAGCGCTCATGAGGTGTTCTTTTGAAGAAACGGTGAGAACTCGGGCCAATATGTAATACTCATCGTCAAACTAAGAGCTTAGAACATAACTGATACGTATCCTTTGTAACGAAGTACGGAATGATCCTCACTGTCCTCTCGATTGTAAGCAAATTCTCCCCGTTAGCACCTTAGGAAATGTATAGAGAACAGTATGGAGAATATACGTACTGATGTTACGGTGTAAAAGGTTACAACTTGCCATGTGAGTCACTAGACAAGCATCAGTTAGATGATAGTTTGAATCTTTTTATTAACCAGGTTGACGTACTTATGGAGGCCGCACAGCATGCCGAGTATGATAATATTCGGGGTGTAAGCGAGTGCTTGATCCTTGGAAAACTCCCCCGCATCGGAACAGGCTGCTTTGATTTGATGTTAGATGCTGAGAAGTGCAAGTTTGGTATGGAGATCCCCACAAACATTATGGGACCTGGTATGATGGGTGGACCTATGACAGGTGAGAAAAACAAGGTTGTCTTACTCAATATGAACTATTCTTTACTCGTTTAACAACTTTCGCTATAATCTCATTTCTGCATTCTGACGTTGAAAGGAAATTTTTGCTTACCCCTTATGTGTCTTCTCCCTGTATAGGCACTGGAATGTTCTTTGGTGCTGCAGGATCTCCAACAGCTAAGTCACCCCAGATGACTCCTTGGACCATGGGAGCCACACCCGCATATACTGAGGCTTGGAGTCCAGGACTAGGCAGCGGCATGACACCAGGGGCTGCTGGATTCTCTCCAGCAGCTTCAGAAGCTAGTGGTTTTAGCCCTGGAGGGTACAGCCCAGCTTGGAGTCCGCAGCCACAGTCGCCAACGTCACCAGGGCCCAGTAGCCCCTATATTCCTAGTCCAGCGGCTGCAAGTCCAAACTACTCTCCAGCGAGTCCGGCATTTATGCCAAGCTCACCCTCCATGTCACCGGCGAGTCCGTCTTATTCGCCAACATCTCCTGGTTATTCCCCTAGTTCTCCATCAACTGTATATTCACCAGCAAGTCCTAGCTACTCGCCAACTTCTCCATCTTACTCTCCGACTTCTCCGTCCTACTCTCCAACATCTCCATCTTACAGTCCAACATCTCCATCTTACTCTCCCACATCTCCCTCTTACAGCCCTTCCTCGCCATCTTACTCGCCTACCTCGCCATCTTATTCTCCAAGCTCACCTTCATATTCTCCCACTTCTCCTTCTTATTCCCCCACATCACCCTCGTATTCCCCTACTTCTCCATCGTATTCACCAACCTCCCCGTCTTATTCCCCGACATCCCCCAGCTACAGTCCGACCTCACCGTCGTATTCGCCTACCTCCCCATCTTATTCTCCTACTTCTCCTTCTTATTCGCCGTCATCTCCATCCTACTCGCCTACCTCCCCCAGCTACTCCCCTCAGTCGCCCTCCTACTCTCCATCTTCTCCGTCTTATTCCCCATCTTCCGCCAAGTATTCTCCAGCATCTCCTAGCTACTCGCCCACATCGCCAAAGTACAGCCCAACATCACCCACCTACTCGCCTTCTTCTCCTTCCTATTCTCCTTCGTCTCCAAATTATTCTCCATCTTCCCACTCTTACACTCCATCCTCTCCAACTTATTCTCCTACCTCTCCAACTTACTCGCCTTCCTCACCTCGCTATTCTCCAACCTCTCCTCAATACTCGCCATCCTCGCCGCAGTACTCACCATCATCTCCGAAGTACAGCCCAAGCTCACCAAACTACTCGCCAACTTCTGCAACTTCTCCACCTTTTACGCCGTCATCGGCTCAGTACAGTCCAAGCTCACCTAAATACAGCCCTGCTGGGAGTGGACCGTCACCATCACCTCAGTATTCGCCTTCCTCTCCTCGTTATTCTCCTACATAAAGTGTCAGGAAATCTTCCTTATCTTTATTATTCACACGGGAGAAGAGCCTTACTATTGACTGCATTGTACCTCAGGTCATCGTATGCTAGAACACAAGGTGTTGGAATAAATTAGAACTGGGGGAACTTATATCAGAGGAAAAACACGTTTACAGTACGCCACTATTAGAGCAATATAGGCGCGTTGATTTAACTTTAAACTTGCGTTGTATCGCGTTTGTAATGATGTCAGTTGTAATTAAGAATTCCTTTGATGGTTTTGTAATTCAGAGGTAATACTAGAGAGGCTGATTTTGACGTCACAAAGGCGTTACATTCAACAAACTCATCACACAAATAACACTGAGTAGAATGAGCCTCGCGAGCTACAATAGTTGTTTCGTCGAAGCTAGTGTGAAAGTGCGTTGTTTCTTCCGTCAGAGGGATTTGTAACATTAAATCGGGCTTATGTGATAAGTTTTATTACCAAAAAGATATAAGTTGTGGGACATTTGATGATATCACGTAGGTTTTCGGTGCTAGCTAATAAAAAAAAAACAGGCCTAGGTTACCATAGCAAATCTTCATTGATCTCGTATTGAAGTAATTTAAGGTACGTTTTGCTGTTGACACTTTAAACTGCCACTTAGTAACATTTTTTCTAAGTTCTGGAGAAAACACCGTTGAAAGCTGTAGCTGTTATTGAAAAAACGAAAGTAAGCTGATTTAAAAAAAAGTTAATAAAACAGAAAAGAGATAGAAAAGAAGATAATTGGGAAACTTCCAGTGCTTGTGAGTCTTACTCTAATCGTGACTTTTTAAATGGCGCCGAACGACCCGAAACATGATTATATAGAATCAAATTTTAGCTCAACCTGTTTTAAAGACAGTAGAGTTGCCAAGTATTTGGTGCCAGTATAGGCCGCCTCAAGGTGGACTTTATCTCGTGTTAAACTACAGCCGTAGATAAAACTAAAGTATGTTAGTTGCCTAAGCGAATATGAAATTTTATTAATATTCCAAATTAGGTGTCGAAGCTTCTGCTCGCTTAGCAAGAGGCAGAATTTACTCGACTGTGGTACTCTCTTTTAATATGATGAACTCTGTTGTTTGCGTAACGAACCTTGGATGGTTCGAAGTGACATCTTTAGCACAAGGATATTTATCTTAAATGAAAGATTTTCTCCGCGTTAAAAGAAATTAAATTGACACGTTAAGGCTTGGCTTAATTTTTTTTTGATGGTGTAACCGATCTTAAGTATCTAGTTACTGATTTACAGTTAAATAAACTTTTATGCACAAAACCAGTACTGTTGTGATGAAATGCTTTTTGCAAATTAATGTTTAATCATCCTGGATCTCCATTCAGCTTGATTCGAGCTTCTCAGCTTGAATTTGATCGAAGAAAGTAGCTAACGAGTAGCACTAAAAACTCTGACTTCAACTGCGATCGAGAGGAAGTACTGTCGGTGTTCTAGTAAGGAAAACGAGACACAATTCGCTTTTCCATATCCTCTACGTTTCACTAAGAAGTTGTCACGAATAATACACGATTATTGAGCAATATTATGACTAATTGTGTCCGGAAATGATGGTTTTGATAGAATTGTAACAGAAATATCGTCCTTAGCAACGACTTCCGTAACAGCTATAAAAGGCTAAACCCAGGTACAGTTGGAAGGAGTGTCTACGTCATGGTCATGGAAACTCTTCGGAGGACATCAAATATCTCGCAGTTACCGAACTTGTACAGAAAAAACCGATGTCTAATCTGCCGAATGGATTGCGCCTCTGAGATCGTGTTTATCCTGCTACGACTTGCCTTCGACCTATCGACATTACACCTTCGACAGCAATTTTAAAAAGTCCCAAGAAACATTCTTGCTTATTTGTATGTTTACAAAATAAACATCCCAATAGGAGTTACCCTTTCGAGTGACCATTTCCGGTGTCTATTGTGACCCCCCTGCTGATGCTCTCCCCAATCTAATGACCGCGCGCGCGCCACTTCCAAAGTGACTTGTTTGGTTTTTCAAAGGAGCAGCAACTGTTCCGGGTCACTGGATCGTCGTTTTCCTTTCACAAAAGAATGAAGGATTTTAAAATCGTGACGCATGTGTTAAATGTTACAGACCATTGATCTGATTTGAAAAAACCACGTGTGATTTGTAGAGTAAGTCGCGAACAAGGCGACTAAAAATAATTATAAAGCTCGTTACTAGATGTCGAGATGATATCGACGAATCCGTATCGATGTGACTCCGCTTTCTAATATTTGACGCATCGAGAGGTTTCATTCATTTCTCGTCCACGTCGTTATGGCGCAAGAAACAGAAGATTCTTCCGTAGCAACAGCAGCTCATCCTGATGTCGGTAAGTCTTTACAGTGTCTATCCATTTTTGTGTGAAAGTTTAATGAAATGAAAAATCCTCTAAGTGTAAATTTTAGGTCATGACTATGCGAATTCTTGCTAGATTTCAGAACAAAATCTTAATAGCGTAAAGGTAGAATCGTTGTTTTCCTTCATGTAAGCTTGGCCGTGTTTTATATTTCTTGACAACAAGCATTTGGTGTGAGTGAAAAGAGGTCTATCGAGAAAGTGCCAAAATGTTTATTTTGTTTTTCATGAACCGACATGGAACAAGAATAATTTATTTATGTGCTATCTTGAGTAGCTAGTATACATAATATTGTCCATTTCCGTGTAGAGGTGATGTTACTCAGAAAGGCCAAGAAGTCTGCTTTCTTTTTTTTTTTTGGTTTTATTTTTGTAAGTAACAAGGAAATAAGGTAATACACAGCAATTTCATTCCCGCTGAAGCTTTGAAGTATTAAATAATCTCTTGATAAACATATTTTAATTTATTCACGTACATAATTTTTATTACTCTCTGGTAGACTCTTTCAAGCCTGACAAAGAAATATTCAAAGTCACAATATCCTTTGTGTTTGAACCATTTCACAGAACAAAAAACCTTCGGTTTTGCTTATTTTCCATTCCGCAGACTGTCGGTTTGAGGTGTAAATCGACAGGCATTTAAAATTTAAATATTCTCGACTCACTTTTTTTCAATTTCTTGTTTAAACTTCGCTAATCCAGGCTAAAATTCCATCCGAAGAAGCGAAAAGATATAACTAGATTTTACGGTCGGGAATTTGTAAAGACTAGAAAATAAAGCTGTGATTATTCAAACGTTTAGTACCGGGGGGTAATTAAAAATTTATGACACTGTCATATTTTTGGAAGATTTCTCTTCGTCAAGGATAGAGTATTTTAAATATAACAGTGATGTAATTTTGGTTGTTTCGTAAACTCAAAATAGAATTTAGTTTCATGTGTTGTGGCATATATGAATTGAGTACCTTGAATTCGCCTAGAGAGAAAACATATTGATCAAAAAAGCAATTTATCATTTACGTGAACATTTAAAAGGCTTTAGGAAATAGGTATCCTTTAGATGGCAATTTTTTATATCGGCAAAAATCACAGCGACCCCTAGATAATTCTGATTATTTCTTATCACTTGTTGTTAAAAAGAAAATGAAATAACATCTAAATGAAGACTTTCATGCACTTTACTAGTGATTTTATACTAAACAATTTATTGTATCTATGCAAAATAAATAGCAACAGAAAAATTATCTTGTTGCCATGTATTAAGAGGATAATGTTTATAATAATATACTCTTGGAGCCTTTAAAATTTGGAGTGAGGTCAAATGTGCCATCTCAATAAGTAAATACTTTCATAGCCATCTTTCAAAAAGCGACAAAGTTGGTTTCTAGGCTTTTACAGAGTCTTCATAATTATTTCCTTCAGTGATTGGGTAAAAAAGTCCTTGTTAGGCCCTATGGTAGAGAGGCTTTGTTCATAATCTGCCAGTCTGTGGGGAGTTTTTTTAGGATTTTAACTTATTAATTAGTAGACTGTATTGTGTATTTATGCAGTAGCACATTAATTTTGTGATCTCCACATATTTAAAATTTTTCCAGGCTTGATCTGTGTGCTATATAACTGTTTATTGCTTTTGAAATGATATGTAGAGTTGGTGTTGTCCTGCTGTGAGCCAGTTTATTTTGGTTAAATCCAATTTAATTAAGTCTTTGTCTAGACCATTGGATATTCTGTAAAGATATTCTCTTTGACTGGGTAGGATTACGGGCAGATTGGTCTGGGAGTCTTGATTTTTATCACTTGATTATTTTTCATCAGAAATGTGCCATCAAGTGACAATTCCAAGTTTGATCAATATTTAATTGGAGCACTAATGTGATGTAGATATCATCATAATAGTATTTAGAGTCCCTTTCTTGTTAAATTTGGATACTAATCACACAAATTGGATCAGATAGAGATCGAGCAGGAGTCAATTAACAAGATTTTTTGAATTGTATTCAAATTATATTGAACTTGGGAAATGAGAGGAGCTGCAATATAGAATCTTGATTGAAATTTTGGCTAGAAAAGAAAGTTGATTTATTGTTCACCTTTTTTGAAAAACAATTAAGAGTTGTATTGAATTAGATGTTTTTTTAAGTTTTTTTTTTTTTATTTAATGCCTAGGTGATTCATATATGTTAACAAAAATAAACTTTTAATCTGTGATCAATTCTTTACTAGGTCTGTAAGTTATGTTTTTGTATGTTTTTGACTTGTGGCACCTGTAAACTTTTGCTTAGAGGTTCGGTGTCCTAGTCCTAGTGGTCTCATATGTATCATTTTGGCCTTTTGAGTGCAACTTGGCTCTTGCAGCACCCAGTTTTTTTCTTTTAGTGATTTCAAAAGTGTGTTGAATAAAGATAGGTGATCAGAATAAAAGCAATTTTTAGAAAAATTTCCAATGGTATCAACTCAGCACCACCTTTCAAAGAACACCATAATTACCATTTTCACTTTTAAACCTTAAATTCTAAAGTGATCCAGTTAGTAGTTCTCCCTACAGACTACCCGGCATAGATTTCTGCCTAATTTAGACACAAGAATTTGGTGTTATATCCAGAGAACACCCTCTTACTGATAAGCATGTCTATTCTCATAACCTGAATGCAAGAAAACGCCCAAGGATTGGAAGGAGAAATTTCAAATCAAAGTGAGTGCTAGTACAGCACACTTGCAAAGCATTATTTGCAGCTTCACGAGATGTGTATTGCAATGCCGTGATAGCAAAATGAAAAGAGGTACAAACTATCATCTAGATTAATAAGAAGGACGTAGGACGTAGGCCTATGAAAGGAAGACGAGGCCAACAAATATGACGTTTAGAAACGAATTGCGTACCAATGAAATTCAGAGTGTGACAACGAAATTCGAGTCACGCACATCTTGAAACGGGTCGACGAACGATTTGTTTTGTTTTTGTTCTTGCTGCTGTTTATGTTAGGGAACACGTATACAAAGCCATTTTAATTCTTTTAAAATGAATCTCTCTACATACAGATATTTCCAGTTTTCAGTTTTATCATTTTCCATTTCAGAAGTGATTTTTCGTGCGATTTTACCATCATTTTTCTCGCGGACTTGTTAAATTTTCCCCGCAAACAAAGGGAAAGATTCCCTACTGATTGGTTACGTTTTGATTAGACTGTAAATATGATCGCGATCTTTGGTCATTAATGCATCACACCGAGCAGGAATTTTATTTCACCATAGTACTCTCGAATTCAGGCTTGGATCCTCTCTTATGGTTTAGTGGAATGGTTTTGCTTTTCCCCGAGGAAGTTTGCCTTTTGTAATTTTAAACCAGCTGATTTATGGTAAAACTATCGGGTTTCCTTGGGTATGATGTCCGGAACGCATAACACGTAACGAGTGTGCTATCGAATTGCACTCCGCCATGTTTATCGAGGTTCAAGCTGGTTGGCGGTATGGTTTGTGGTTAGAACTGAGCATCCACTGGTAATCAAGAATGTCTAAAAAATCAAACAGATTTACCCTGTTTGGTAAGGGTTAAAATGTTATCTGGATGGCATGAATTTTTATTTCAGGAATATAGAGAAACAAGAAACCTTATAATTAATGGCGAGCCGTTCTAAAAAATCGCTTTGTTTAGATTTTGCTGAACTTATCTATACTTTCGATATTTTGAACAGGTGTACGATAAAACGGAACTTTTTTTTATCATTGTGTATGTGTGTGAAACAACACGGCGATATATTATCCAATGTTCACTTGCTGCATTTTGATTTAGCTGTTCGGTACGTTACGATTGAAAAAAGTGCGTTTAATTAATTTTTCTGTAATCGACGAGATTTGTTCAATTTGATGTAAACATATGTTTATATTGTTCTCCCAAATAACAGGTAAAAATTTTGAAGAACCAAAGATCAAAGCCATCGAAATAGCAGCCCTTTTGCAAGAAAAATATGCCTTCTTGACAGGTGAGACCAAATCGCTCCTTCTGTATTTTACTTAAGCTTTAATCGATTTCACTTTTAAATATATCCCCCATCACGCAAGATCTCTGATTAGGAATTCTTCCTTCTATTTTCTACACACCACCCTGTAAGCATGGTATGTAAAACATGCTAATTTGGTGTCATACAGCAGTACTGGCAAAACATTCCCATTTGTATTCTCTTCATGCTTGTTTAATGTCGGGTCAGGTAAACGGTAACCTTAACCTAGCATTTGGTGGGAACTTAATTATCCTTGTTTCTGTTGCAGAAAGCACCCACTAGTATGATTGTAACTTCCCCTGGGTGAAATTCTAGTTCATGGTAGGTTTACCCATCTCCCTCCTCTGAATTCCCTGAATTTTCAGCGATACCCAGAATTAATTTGGTGTAAAGAGAGAAGAACTGTAGGAGGAAAGTGCTCTGCCCTAAGAACACAACACAAGGTCTCAACATCGTACATCTCGCCTGCTACATCTCACAGGTTGTGAGAAGTCATGGGTTTATCACATCCTGGGCTTGTTTGTTCAAAACATGGTTAAAACACAACCTGTGAATTTTTTATTTAGTTTTAGTTTTGTTTTTCCATTAGTTTTGAGTCATATTGAGATAAAACTCAACAAAACCTTAGCTCTTATAAGTTCTCTTAATTTAATTTAATTTTGTAATTTTGTCCGTTTTCACTGCATTATTTGCAGTGGGGAAGGACTAGAAAGGAACATAGGAACCATTCGTGCTAGTCCACCCTCCCACCCATCCCACCCCAGGGGAGGACATCCATCACACAGTAATCTCGTATGTGGGAAATTAACGTCTCCTACCCCTAACCCTGCAGGAGACGGGACCTCCATTTATTCGTCCCTATCCGAGAAGACTAGAATATCTAACCATTTCTTGATGTTATAGAAAGGTAGCAAATTCTTCTCAATTATTTTAAGACCCTGAGTGTTGGTCCGGTCGGGGCTCGAACCCTCGACCTCCCGCACAACAGTCCAGCGCTCTATCCATTGAGCTAACCGGGAGGCGGTTAGCTCAATGGAGTTTTTCTCTTCTATGAGAAATTAAAGTCAAGTTTAACTTTTAATCAAAGATTAATGTTAACCCCTTTTGAACAACCCAGCTCTGGAGTTTAAGGCTCCCAAACTGTGTTGTTAACATATACTGACAGTATACCTGAATGGTTTTTTTTGATGGCTCACAGAACTGTTTTGTTTGGCCTCAGATTTTCATGCTCTATTATTTACAGGTGCACAAGCTAACAATGGCTGCCTTTTTGTTACTATACCTGAACATCCCAAGTTTGGAAGTCTGAGTGATCGAGACATGGAAAGAATTTTAAAATATCTTGTTGAACTGGCCAGGTAGAATGAAATTGAATTGTCAGTAAAATTTAATTCATCAAATTAATTTCTCTCTGACTTAGTTTGTGAACATCATCAAATTTGAAAAATAAGAGTGGATTCGAATATTTTGTTTCACTTTAGTGATGAGTTGGTTGAGAAGGGATTTATCTTAGTCCTGGATAGGAGAAAAGACAAATGGGGAGCTGTTAAATCTTGTCTTCAAAAACTGCAGGTTAGCATCTTAATTGTTTCCTTCCTAGATTGTTTATGGAAAATTGGCAATCTCTTAGTTGTTAATAATTTATTGATCTTGTTGTCCAATCATCTGGGCAAGAGTAGTTCTGAGGATGATTGTAATAATGTTTCAATTTTTCAACACTGAGCTGGAGTTAAGTGAGGAGTTGTTTTTTGTCAAGTTTTTTCAGCATATATAGTATCACTCAACTGACCAACAACTATATGTATGTCAGTGCACTGTCAAAATTTTTATTTTCTTGATATCCTAGTGATAGTCTCATTGTTGCTATGCACAAATGCTTTTCATGATAATTACCGGTAATAAGCATGTAGAAATTTACAGCTACCAATCATGACAAAATTTTCCTATATTCATTTGGTTGCTGTTGTTTTTTTTGCTTTTTATAGAAATGCTTTCCATCCAAAGCCTGTATAAATGTAGTGTATGTATTAAAACCACAAGGATTCTTCCAGAAGTATTCGAAACCCAGCTTTGTAGCAGAGGGATCACTCCGTGACTCAAAAATGAAGGTGGGTGCAGAGGCTTGGGAACAAAAACAAAAAGTAGAGGTTTAATAATCACTCAAAACTGACTAATTTCTCTCTGTAAGAAAACTTACAAAGTTTTCATTGAGAATGTGTAAGTAGGAAGATAATTAATATGTAAAGTAGAAGGAAACTACTCTCCAAGTGTGAATTAAAAACATAGGCCATCCAAATTTATCCAGACAAAATTTGCATTTAGCTATATAGTAAAAGATTTTTGCAATTTTTAATGCCTATTGAGCAAACATACTGAACCCAAGTAACAGGTAATTTTTCATCATCCCAAAAAGTGTGAAACTAGAGTGTTGCATGGGTGAAGGGGGGGAGGGGGAGAGTGGGAGAGAATGAGAGATAGACAGGAAAGTCACAAAGGGAGAACTTACCCCTTACTTCCCATTCCCTCACATACCCTGAAAGGATCAAAGATTAGAGGTAATTATATTTTAATTGCATTACCCATTGCATTGTTGTTCCTTAGGTTGTTTCTCTAAATTGTGCTGCTGAGTTGGAGGAGTACATTGACAAATCACAATTGACCGAAGAGCTTGGAGGCAGTCTGCAATATAAACATGTACAATGGGTTCAATACAGAACAGTAAGGACATTAATTTGGTAACATACTTATAGTATGTATTTTGATGAACCTTTCAGAGGAGAGGATAACCAAAGTATTAAATTTCACATAATTATTATTCTTTCTCCAGGCAATTGAAAGATTTGAAAGGAACTTGACTTCCTTCAATGAGAGAACTACAGACTTGAAGCAGATATTTTCAAAAACAAAACTGTCCTCAAGTGTACCAGAAATGGAACAGATTATAGAAACACAAGAAGAAATGTGGCATGATATCAAGGAAGACATGGAAAGTGCACATCAAGCAGGAGTTACACTTTTGGATTGTATCCATCCCAAGCAGAGAGACAGAGCTGATGAGGGGTGCACCCCTGATATCAAGGCTAATGCAGCTGAATTGAAAGAATTATTAGTGAAACTTGAGGCAATGGAAAATGACAATGAAAAACTTTGGAAAGAACAGAAAGCAAGGGTTCAGTATGGATTAAAAGTGTGTCTTTTTGAGCGAGAAATAAGCCAGGTTTGTGTGTTTGGTTAATTTTTTTGTACATTTCTTCCCCTCCGCCCAAAAATACTTACACTAGATGACCACAAATGTTGTACTATTAGCATTAGGGCTCAAACTCAAAATGTCAGCTTTAGAAAACTCTTTACAAGGGACACTGAATTTTTTTTAAAAAAATTCAGTTGTTGAAACTAAATTATTGGCACAGTGGGTTGCAATGAGATTTAGACTGAGATTCTAGGTGGCAGCGTATGATTAATTAACCATAATTTTAATCATTATGAAACAAATCATTAATTCTCTAAATTTTTATTTTTAGACTACAGGCCTACTTTTCTCATCACTCGGCAACCTATCAGCAATGACTGATCTTGGTGACTCAAAAAACGATGCCCAATCAATGCTGGATGAACTCAAAGAATTTACAGATAAGAGCACAGTGAGTTGTTTGTTAACAAATGAACCCCAAAATTTAATTTACAAATTCAGTATTGATTTTAAGTTTTAAGTTATGATTTGAATGATTGCAAATTAATCACACTGAATGTGCCGCAATCAGTTTTAATCCATCTGATTGCCATCCTCGGAGACCCAGGGGCTGTGAGTCGATTTCAAGTTAAGGGCAGCCCCTAGGTCTCCGAGGATGTCTGATTACAAGTGACTTCATGGCCCTCAGGTCATCTAGGTCAATTTTTTGTATTAAATCTTAAAAAAATGAATTATAATGATCTTTTTGTGCAACAAACAAAATGGTTTTTTTTTTCTTGTGTATTCAGTAATTAAAGTGCTTTGTCTTTTTCATGAGGCCAGCAATATTTTTTAATGGCTTTTCCATTGATCATCAGGAGCTTCTTGATAAAGCCAAAGGTTTGGTGGCCAAGGGACTCAAAATGATAGAATCACATAAACAATCTGATGAATCAATCAAGATGAAGTGCGAGGAAATAAAAGAACTCTGTAACAAGTTTGATAAGGCAGTACTAAAGAGGGAAGATGACTTAAAGAAAGCCATAGACATCCATGAATGTCTTGAAATGGTAACTGCAGTAAACTGTTGTTTCATACTATATTGGTCTATAAGAGCTTAGTTTTAAGTAAAAAACCTATTTTATTTTATGAATGTATCTGATGAACATATAGACTGTCATGCAAAACTTAATCTCTTGGGATTTCAGTGGGAAATGTGAAACGTAGTATTAGGAAAATGAAGTGTAAGGTTAAAAGAGAATAATTATGCAAGGTAATGGCTCCCTGTCTGTATAAAAACAGCTCAGGGCTTAGAAATTTAGCAAGATAATTTTCATTTGAAGCCAGAGAATTCTCCAGTCTGCAATGCTCTCAGCACTTACCTGAATCTTAGCCTGGAGTAGGGTGTCAACTTTTTACACATCAACATGGAGTTTGTGGCAATTTTATCTTGGCAATACCTTTCCCTTATCAGGTCAATAAATGGTGCAAGACTGGTGTAGACCTTTTGGCATTGCAGCCAATAGATAGATTTCAGTCTTCAGAAGGAGCTGAGAAAGCCTTGGAAGAAATAGATAATTTCTTGAAGAGTCCACAAGGAATGAATGCAGCAAAGGTCAGAAAGATGACTCCCATGAGCACTGCTCTTGGAAACAAGACACTGATAAGTAAAGTCAAAGATAGCTTGAAAAGAATCAGTGAAGTCAATGACATGATGGCCAAACGCGAAACAAGGTAACTAGTTTTTGCATGTACCTGGGGGGGGGGAGTGGGGATGGCAAGAGTGGTAAGTGGTAAGAGCACTCACCTTCCACTACTGTGGCTTAGCTGGGTTTGATTCTAGCCTAGAGGATGACATGTGGGTTGAATTTGTTTTCAATTCTGGTAATTTTACTCTTGATTTATCAAGCCTGTTAATAATTGAATTAAGTCCAGGATTCCCACTTTACGTTCTTTGAGAGATACTTTACTTACTCCATTCTGGAGTACCAGTTGGTACAAGCAAGCTGTTAGAGGGAAACTTTGTAATTACTGGAAGGCTACCAAGCATGAATTAGCATCCTTGCCAAGAAAAGTAGCTATGTAATGTGCTTCATGTTACAGAAGAAGACATTGACTTGGGCATGAATGGATCACTTAATATAATTGGCTTGACAGATGTGGTGCTACTTCATCTGTATTTAATATTTTAACATCCTTTCTTTTTCTTGTTTTACAAGTAATATAAAACTTATATACATATATATCATTGATTATTTTTGTGAACTTCTTATTTCTTTACAGCCTAAAGAAACTTGTGGTAAAGCGACCAGTGCAGCCTGTGTCAGCCTTTCCTGCCAGCCAAGCTTGTATTTCTGACGAGCAAAAAGATTCTAAGCGCAAATTTAGTCAACCACCAAATTTAAAAAGTCCAGGTGGGTGTAAAAAATTCCACAATATGTGTGATATGAGAGGCTTTTAGCTTAAAATTGTGTACTACGTGACTGAAGTTTACCTAACTTGCTGCCTAGACATTTTAATCCAGCAAGTGATCACTTTATCAACAGTTAAATGATTATATCAACAAAGTTGAAATGGTAAATTGGCCACCATAACGATTACGGTGGCCAATTTACCATTTCAACTTTGTTGATATATCCAAATTATTTCGTTACCCCCACAGACGCAGCCCCAAACAGTTTCTTTAGAAACTATCAGCCTTTATAGTTCACCACTAAATTTCTCTGGTTCTTATTGGTTTAAATCGATCACGTGATGAGATAGTGTTCATCCGTGGAGGGACACTATCAGCCCATAGTGCCCGCCCGCGGAAAATACCTGGATGGATAGTGCCCGTCCATGGAAAATACCTGGATTGATAGTACTCATCTGTGAAAAGTTTTGAATAGTTTGATGGCCGAGAAGTTAGGCAGATCGGAAAAACAGTGACTTTTCAATTCCGACAGGTATAACGTATTATTTAGCCAATGTACAGTTGCGAATTATTGACATTTGTGACAAGCTGTAGGCGCGGAAGAAAATTTAGTGGTGAACAATAAAAACAATAGAGTGTTTATGTCTCGGAACTATCGGTCTGATAGTTGCCCCTTGGAAATTTGATGTTCTTAAAACTAGCATATTTGCCCTCGAAGCTTTGCTTCTTGGGCAAATATTTGTTTTAAGAACATCAAATTTCCGCTGGGCAACTATCAGCTGATAGTTCTGAGACATAAACACTCTATTGTTTAATTATTCATCAGTTAAATGGTTACTTTGTCTATAGTTCAGATGTGCAGGGTTGAACGTAAGAAGCCCAGTGCCGCACCTGAATCACCAAAGCGACCATTGTCCATTGTAATAACAGACAGTCTTCAGGTGCAAGATGGCATGCATTCATCCCTCTCTGAACCAAGTATACAGGTTTGTTTACTTGCATCAAATAAAAAATTTTCTTTTTTCTCCCTTTATTAGATTTTGTAAAATGTAAGCAACCTGCACTAAACTATGGTTTAGTGCAGGTTATTTAATTTCAATTTTGGAGAATACCCACCCACTTCCGTGCTTTGGAGAACAGGCAAAGAGCTAGTGGAAAGACTTGTCTTAAGCTCGAGGGCCAAAACTCTTGTGCTGCATTCCTTATAATTTATTGTAATTGGAGAAATTGTGGTCTTAATTGGTGAAATATGTGCAGTCTTCCATTCATTCTTCAATTTCCTATTGTTTTCTTTGGTAAAAGAGAGATATTGTAGATGGCACTGACAGTCCAGAAGCTGCAAGAAAGCGGTCACAAGTGATGAAAGAACTGATCCAAACAGAAAAAGATTATGTTTATGACTTAAAGCACATTGTCAAAGGATACCTGAAGGAATTTGCTCGAGCTGGAAAAAGGATTCCTGCAGATCTTCAGGGAAAAAAGAATATAATATTTGGGAACATTAAACAGATTTATGAATTTCACAAGAAGGACTTTTTACGTGAGTTAGAGTCTTGCCAAGACCAGCCATCTTTGGTGGGTGCTACTTTTATTATGAAGAGTAATGAATTTGAAATGTATGCAACGTATTGCAAGAACAAACCAAGTTCTGAGGCATTGCGAATGGATTACATCAATCTACCTTTCTTCAAGGTAAGATTTCATTTTACTGAAGTACAAACGTTAACCATAACCAAACTTTCTTGATTTACATTCCAGTTTTAAGCACTTTTAATTAATATCTATTTGAGTTCTCATATTGTTCTGTCAAGCATTATGATATTGGTTTGACTGGCTGACTAGTGGTTCTGTTGCCCTAAGTAGCATGATCAAGCTGCTTAGGGATCTAAGAGTCTCTGTTGTTGTCCACATTGTTAACTACTGTAAGTATCAAAAAACAAAGAAAGGTTAGAAACCAGGCCCTCATCTTGTCAATAGCTCTTCCAGTCTCCAGACTGCTATTGAAACGAGTATTGTTTTTCTCACTGAATAAGATGAAAGTTTATCCTAAGCCTTCCATGCCATTTCATCAAGTGTCCTCGTGTGTTAGCTGGAACCCTTTCAAGCTCCTGAGTGATGAACCAAATTATCTTCAATTACATGTACCATTTGGCCATGGAGTCTTTCAAGTGGGGAAGTTCCATCTTAATTTTCATGTGCACTCATCTCTTCCCACGCCTAGGTTCTTAGCTGATACAGTACTTACTGTTACTTTTTTCTCAGGAATGTCAAGAAAAACTTGGTCATCTACTGCCATTGAGTGCTTACCTACTCAAACCAGTCCAGAGAATCACAAAATATCAGCTGCTTCTGAGGGAAATGATGAAACTTACACTTAGAAACAGCACTGCGTATGATGACCTAGAGAAAGCTCTTGAGACCATGGAAGGAGTCTTACGGCATGTGAATGATGTTATGCACTCATGCTGCATAAGAGCCTTCCCTGGTAACCTTGCTGAGCAAGGAAAGTTGCTGCTTCAGGACTCCTTTATGGTGTGGGAAACAAATAAATCTCTGAAAGTGTTGCCCCTTAAAGGAGGAAAGCAACGGCAAATATTTATGTATGAAAAGTTGATCATCTTTAGCAAGAAAGATGTTCAAGAAACAAGCAAAGAAGCAGTTCTGTACCAGTACAAGAAGGATATAAAGGTGATGATAGATTAATTTTTAATGGTTCACATGGGTCTAGACTTGATTTAAGCAAGATGGAACTTTTTGCCATGAGAAAACCACATGCATCCATTCTAGTATGTCCCTGATAATAGTAATAGTAATAATAATAATAGTAATAATAATAACAATAATAATAATGATAATAATGAGGTAGCTCGCTGACATGCCCGTCAGCGAGCTACCTATATAAGGACTCAAATAGGTTTTTATGATGCATTATTTATTTAGATTATTGATTTTGTGACTTTTTCCTTTTATAGTAGATTAGCAATTTCATGTAATTTTAGTAAGTAAACAAGACTTAGGCTAGCCACTGTCAATGCCTAGCCTGAGTGAGTAGGATCGGCATCCAGATGTATATATACTGCCAATAATAATAATAATAATAATAATAATAATAATAATAATAATAATAATAATAATAATAATAATAATAACTTTTGTTTCTATAGTGCTCATATCCTGAGCTCATGGCGCTCTACAACACTGTGCAGGGGACTTTTACCAGACTGGGCGAATCAACAGACTTGCCCCCTCCCCCCAGTTCCCAGTAAACAGGCATATACATAACTTTGTAATGATTCTTTTATTAACAGTCACCACCATGGACTATTTCCCTCAAGTGACAAATTGTTTCAATGGGTAGTTTGTCATGGAGAATTGGATGAATTAAACACATGCAGTTAAATTGAATTTTGGTTTGGACTTAAATATTGTAGCCTTCAATTGTATATTTTCTTCTTCAGTATTCAACATTGTAATAATGTACTAAATCTTAATATGTTTGCTTGCAAACTCTGTAGACATGTGATGTGGGATTCACTGAAACAGTGCCAGATGCTCCTGAAAAGTTTGAGCTTTGGCGGAATGGGAGATCAGAAGTCTTTCTCTTGCAAGTGAGTAACTTTTCATCGCCACTATTTCAAGCTGAGAGGTGCAGTCCTGATAAATTTTGAAAAGAGTGGCATAGAATTTGTGGGTACAGTTCAGATTCCCTTTATCAAGTCCAGATAAAATATTGATGGTAACTTGTCACAAGAAAAGTGCTGTTATCGCAGCTGCAATGTACTGGCTCAGTGTTTATTGCCACCTGTTTTTGTTCATATTTCATATTTCAGCCTGCATCTCTGGAAGTTAAGAACCGCTGGGTGAAGGAAATAAGAAACCTTCTTCAGTCTCAGTTTGACCAAGTAAAAGGTGTGTAAGAATTTAGAATATTGTCCTTATTTCATTCTTCAATTAACCTTCTTACCAAGTTTTTTTTAGGAAGTACACGTACATTTAAAAATCTGGATAGGATTGTATTGTCCTTTTCCTTGATGCATTATGTATAGTGTCCTGTGGTTACTAATTAGATTAGCAGTAGTGTTGCTCCAGGGGAAACTTTGTGATTGGTTAATTATATCCACCAAATCACTCTTTCATGTGGGGGGAATCAAATCATTAAACACACATTTTCAAACATATATTGGGTTGGGCGTAAGATAGTCATTAGCATGTACAGTGTACCATTAGTAAACTATTGTTAATTTATCTGCCATTTTCTTTTTCTTTTTCAGAACAATCAACAATTCATGGTGAGTGTGTCATAGCAGAGATGTGGATAAATCTTAAATAACTGGTCAATTGTGTTTGATAGTTTCATTTAGCTGAAACTTCTTGTTTGTCAGAGTGTGATTTTTGTATTTTTTTTAGATCGTTGGAAGTCAACCTCGGCACTGTCGTCATCTCCTACTTCAACAGGATCACAGCTAAGATCAAGAAGTCAATCTTCATTTTCAATTGCATCTAGTGCTGCAGCTAGCAACAACAACAACAACAACAGGTAATACGGTAATAATCACAATAATTGTTTACATACAGTGTCCAGTAAAAGTGAAAGAACAGTTCCAGAAAGATATTGTCAGCTGACTGTCAGCCAACAGTTGGCCAACAGTTGGCTGACTGTCGGCCGTCTGTTGGTTGACAGTTGGCCAATAGACGGCCGACAGTCACCTGACTGTTGACTGACAGTTTTCACTATGTTTCAGGCCAAACTTTCGGCTGACTGTTGGCCGACAGTTGGTGACGCATCAGTAACCTGTCAATGGGTCGTAAACTGCTTCTAAACAATTTGGTGAACAATTCTTCATTAAAAATGTACTGAGTGATTCTTACTTGTTTCTTCTGCAACACTAGGTATTCAAACATCATGGAGAGGAATAACTCTACTGATGATGATGATGACAACGACAGTGACGATGGCTTTGATACTGAAGAATTTGATTCTGACAACAGTGATGAGTCTCCCTCTAATGAACCAGAACAGAATGAACATGATCCACATACTAGTGCCCAGCTTATGGTAAATACACTTAGTATATTACATCTCATCACTCAATCATCACCTCAAGTTCCTCTGACTTGACTAGGTACGACATATGGAATTGCCTTTACCAGTATGAGAAATTGGTGTTCTAGAAAATGAAAGATTAGCAACTCAAACTACATGCCATCTGAATTAAATCTAGCACCCAAAAAATGTGGCAATATGCTGAGATAGAGTGTAATGAACACCATAAAAAATTGACATCGTTTCATTTTTTATGTTTTTTTTTTTTTGTCAACATTTATTTTTTACAATTGATTACAGAATGTGATAGAAAATAACAATAAAGATCTTCCATCCAGAGGGACTAAGTATCTAGCTGTTGCTGGCTATGATGCTGTGGAAAACACTGAGATATCTTTCCAAGAAGGAGACACTCTAGAACTGTTGAGAGTTGGACAGGAAGGGTGGTGGCTTGCACGACACACAAGAACTGTTGAAGAGGGCTGGGTTCCAGCAGGTTACTTGGAGACTATGGCTAATTGATGAGTGCATGATACACTTGCAATTGCTGTTTCAGTTAGGAAGACTTTTATTTTAAGTTTCAATGATTACTTTTGTTATAATATGCCAGTAGTTAATATAAAATACTTAGGAAGTAAATCAGTAAGGCTTTGGCAGATCTAACAGTGTTGCTTATCCAAGTTTATGGGAAGGAGTAAAAAGAGGTAGCAAGGGGAAAATGTCCCCAAGGCCTTTTCACTCTCTGCTTTTTTACTTTTTGTCTCCTGACCCATATCCTTGTACAGGTTAGCTGTTGGGATTTAAAAAGTACATGAAGCTGTTGTAATTTAATCAAGATATAGCTGGTCTGTAATATGAATTAACAAATTAAGTAACTGTCTATTATCCTCACTTCTAATGGTAAAATTGAAGATATATGTAATGTGGGAAAAATTTAAAGGGTTAATATTTATTGGAGGTCAATCATCCATGAATGTCAGTTACAAGTTATATCTCAAATCAAAGGATTCTAAGTCTGTTCATGCTGTAGGTTTCAATCGGTGTTTCTGTCCATCTGTCCAACCCCAACCATTAAAATGGCTTTTTTGCATGCAGAAGAGACCCAAGCTTTGCATATATTTACTCAACACTGTAATTGCACAAACATCACCTGATAACAAACTAGAAAAGATTTCATTGTTTTGTAACGGACATTTGATTGGCTCAATCAGAGCATGCTGGAAGTTATTGTTTCAATGCATATGAATGTTTGGGGGGAGAGGGGGATTGTGGGTTTTAGTAGATGTAGTGTAACATACCCAGCCTGTTAAATTCAAAGGCTGAAGATTGTTATCTGTGTGAAGGCAAAGTACTATTCAACCTTCCAAGCTCAGAGCACAGGTGTTAAAGAAGCTTTTAACATAACCAAAGTAAAGCACGCACTCTGATTGGTCAATTTAGCGTCCCCCATTTGCCCATGGGTGTACGCTGCTGACGTGAGCAAATGCAAAGACTATTTTTCTGCGCACGCTTGTTTTTTCTGGTTGTGTAAGATTTGTTAAATAAAAGGGAACTCTTTAGCTACAATGTATCAATGTTATGTTATAAAACAAATGGTAAACACCACAGCGTACACTATTGAGTTATGGATGCACTTGGGAGGTTTGCTAAGCACTTAAGAAGCCAGAGTCGCTCTCGGCTATTGCCTCGAGCGACTCTTACGCTTCTTTCGTGCTTAGCAACCTCCCGCGTGCATCCATAACTCAATAGTGTACGCTGTGGTGTTTACCATTTGTTAAGTAACATGGGTCAAACTACTTTGGTGTGAATATGTGAATAGAATTTGAAGGAAACTTTATTTTTAAGATTATTCTCTGGAAATTACATTGCATAGCTTTGGGTAAAAATGAATTTATTAACAAAATCATTATTGTAATATTTACTAAAAAAATAGGTTTTGTTTGTTGTAACAGTTATTCTTTAAAATTTATTTATTAGTTGCTGGATGAAGGCATTTTCATGAGTAAAACTTCATTAAAATGCATTGCAGTGCAATTATTGATTAGTACTTATGTCATCTTTCTTCACAATTCCCACTAAAATGTATAAATTGTGAAATAAATCAAAGATATTTCAGTTTGTTTTTATGTTTTGTCTATTCCTTTTGTTTTATTCTTTGTCAGACTGATATGCAATTACTATGCACATTTTGACAAAGGAAAAAAAGCAACATGTAGCAGTAACATCAAAACTAACTCAACACAACATGCCCAGGAGAATTATAAAAAAGCATCACAACTATGTGACAAGAAGCCACTCAGAGCATAATGTATAGATATAATTAATATCTTATTAAATGTTTGGTATGTAGTGTTAATTATTTTTACAAGTTGTGCCATATTTTCAAAATACAAACAATGAATAAAAATACTCAGCAATACCAAACACCAAAGTTTCTAAAAAGTTGTTTACTATCCAACTGCTTTATTTCATACACATTGAAAAAGTGAGGTAGAAAGAGAAGCCTACATGCACAGCCAACCAGAAAACAGGTTTTTTGACAGTACATTATTACCAACTCCACAGTATTGCAGGATACTCGTACTTGATTTGTACATAATTTGCACTTAGATGTTTCTTCTTGCCTTCTTGCTTGGTGCTTCTGGAGAACAATGTGTAATACTGCTGAATTATTAAAAAAGATATTCAGAATAAAGTAAATGACTGCCAACCTAAGAAGCTTTGATTGTTAACTGTATTCTCCTTGCCAGTACTAAAGAAAATGTGTAGAGAAGAGTATGGAGAATTAGGATTCTGATGTTAGGGTGTTAAGGGTCAAGTGTCTGAGTCATTCATTTATCTCCAATTGATTGCACTGTGCATTAATCAATAACCCTCTCTTAGAGTCAGAGCTTAACACTAATGGTAGCAAACTAGCCACAGACTGGTAGAAATTCAGTTTTGACTAGGTGGTTTTCGATTTCCACCAGCCAGTTTGGCTAGGAAACAAACTGAAATTGTAAAAACATTTAAGTTAACACTAGCCACTTGGCTAGTAAGTTGAAAAGTTAGTATAAGCCCTAGTCATGGTGGGAATCTTTGAAACAACACAGCATCATTCTATCAGTACAAAAATTGCCTGGCTGTCTCTTGTTTGGCCAACATAGCTATAACCTGCATCTTGTTGTCTTGTGACTTGCTGCTAACTTGAGTTGTCTTTTCATCATTGATGCCTTAATTAAACTCCTTCTTGGGACCTTGCTACAAGTAACTGTGCAACCCAATGAACAGCTCAAAATCCAATAATCTGATCAATGGGTTTGTACATCCATTCATCTTGACCAATCTGAGTCAATTCCTGTCTCAACTTAGTTAGAGCCTGTTCATGGATCTCTGAAATAAATGAAAAAAAAAATTGGTTACAGATGATTGTTAATTATGGAGCAAGCTGAGAAAAATGTGTAATCAAGTACATTACATAATGTTTCCAAATAAATAAGCTTCTAACTACATAAGTTTTCATGGTATCCCTGTCAAATCCATGCTAGGTTCACTATACCAATTGATCTTCATAGTTGAAGGGTGTGAAGGGGGAGGGGGTAGAGGTTGTGGGGGGAGGGTTGGGGCATTAAGCTTAAAGAGTGGGTCAGTCATCAACATTACCTAAAAGTAAGGGGTACATGCATCACAAATAATGAAGAAACCGCTCGGCATTATCCATCAAAAGCTAACTAGAAATACCTCGACGTGTTAAAACCATGCAGTTCTCTCTACCTGATCGATGATTTTGAAATGATCATCATACTCCATAATGAACAATTTTGAGAAAAAAAATTATTGAAGTTTTCCAACTACCTTTTCTAAGACTTTGAAGGTTAGAATCCACTTCGATGTCCACTTGAATTCTGTTTAGTAAGGCTTCCAACGCTTCTGTAAATTGTGGAAAAGTGTTGTTTAAAGATTAGATTTGTGCAAACATTTTGAACGAGAAAATGTGGAGAATTTAAATCTTAAATTTCTTTACCTGGTGCCTTACTATTGTCATCTTGATCTGGCGTCCGAAATAAAGCTTTCCTTGTGTCTTTCAACTGACCGCGACCAGTTTCAGCGTCCGCCATTATCGTGTTTAATCAAGTTTAAAAAACAAAGCATTCTGAGCATGTGTACTTCAAGTAGCCGCTGTGCTTTTGGCTCAGATAGCGGCCCATAAAATACGAAAAAGCGCTCACTTCGAATCGGAAATTATTCCAATTAGGAGTGATTTGGGGCTAAAATGAAGATTTCAGTAATGACCAGTAAATGATCCTGTTAACAGATGCTGTTCTTAACTTGAGCTCAGAATTTTTAGTCAATCATGGGGTCCGTCACACAGTTCGCGCTTGGCGCGGCGGCCGGTGTTGCTCTTTTCATGGGAGCGAACGCAGCCAGACGGTTCTTTTTCCTTCCAAGAACCACGAACCAGACAGAAGGGAGAAATTCACCCGACGATCCTTTGCCGAGATCTTCGGAACACATGCACTCAATACAAAGTGCAGTAACCCCGGTGCGTAATTTATCTGATATTTCTGAGGCGGAAGGAAATGCTGTCAGTGACGATCTAGACACCAAAGTAGAAGGACAACATCTTTTGAACCTGCTGTTCAACATCGCAGAAGATCAGGCGAGAAAAGAAGGGTACATTCACCGTGGAATTACCTGTAACTCTTGCCAAGCAAGTCCAATTTGCGGAATACGATATAAATGTTCTAGTTGTGTTGACTATGATGTGTGCGAACGTTGTGAAGCGAGAGATGATCACAACAAAACTCATCTGTTTCTAAAGATCAGAATTCCAATGCCTCCACTCACAAATCCCAGAGCACCCTGCCTTAAACCTCTCTACCCAGGTAAGAATAAGAAAAATAACTATCCTTTACACTGAGTTGATTTGGACAAATTTGCAAGGACACGTTCAACAGCTGGGTGTAAATACAAGTAGATTGCGAAATGAACATCATTTTCTGTAATAAAAGAAATGGTAACAATTTTTTAGAACAACCTTTCAACTGTTCTGTGGTCATTATCAAGTTTAAAATTTTAAAATTATAGTATCGTATGCATACACACCATGTGTTACTTATACTTTTGTGCATATCGCATGTTACTCTAACTTATTTTCACAATTTATACTTGATAGTGACCATAAAACGGTTGAAACGTCCTTGTAACATTCTTTTATCATTTATTTTTTATGAGTTAATCAAATTTAATGTATTTGTTGCTTTTCCAGGTATCAAGGATCACCCCTGTGACTTGTCTTGGGATGACGTTCAAAGTCTCCATAAGCAAACTTATTTTGATCAGTCAGAGATAGAAGCCCTTGTTGAACAGTTCAAAACTCTTGCCACTAAGAAAGAAGGAATTACACGTGAGGTGTTTGACAAATGTTTAGGACCCTTGGGACAACACAAGAACCTTGTAATGGATCAGATGTTTAAATTTTATGATCAAAATAGTGATGGTATTATTGATATTGATGAGTTTGTCATTGGTTTGTCAATTCTTGTGAAAGGTAGTGAGAAAGAGAAGATCCCCTATGCTTTTGCAGGCTGTGACATTGAAAAGAAAGAATACATTTCTAAAGAGAACCTAAGAAACATGTTCAAAGCATACTTTGAAATTAGCCTTGAACTTGTCCGAGATGTTGTGAGATCATGTGAAGAAGAAATGATGGCATCTTTTGATGATTCAGGTGACAAACCTGTTTCTTCAATATTTAATGCCCCTATTCCAAGCAATGCAGGACCTTCCACGGCAAATGGTAAACCAGTGATGTTAATGAACAACCCTGGAAGCAGCACAAGTGCAAAAGGAGTTGATGGCAGGTGGCCAATAATGGAAGCTATGTCACAGGATGCCATTGATGAGATGGTGAACAATGTCTTCCACTGTGCAGATAAAGACAAGGATGGCAAGATTTCTTTTGAAGAATTTGAAGCTTGGGCAACTAATGACAACACTATTCTTGCATGGTTTGAGGCTCTTGGTACAATCTTTTAGCTCTTGAACTACAGTTGTAATATGATAAGAACTTTTTTTAAGTGTCTCTTCCCCTGATTTGCTCTGACGAAGGGCTAACGCTTGAAACATCAGCTTTTGGAATCATTGCAGTGGCCAATTTACCACTTCAATTTTGTTTATATATCCAAATTATTTCGTTACTCCCACCAATGCAGCCCCAAACAGTTTCTTTTGAAACTATCAGCCTCTCTTTCCCTGAGTTCATTTATCTCCCGACCAGTTTATGTTCTTTTGCTCCAAACTGTTTTAAAATGAGGGACAGTTAACAAATAACTGTTATTATTACCCGACTCGGGCAGTCAGAGGGCCAATAACTAAAATCAGCCAATCAAAATGCTCTATCGTCGGTCAATAATATTCTCTCAGTATTGGACCGGGCACTGTGCCGAATGGTCCCGAATGATACCGCATTGTGTCCCTTTGAACTTCAGTCGTATAATAAATCTCTTATTAACCAAGCTTGCTCAGGACCATACTGGAAGAATATCGGCCCTTGGTCTTTTTTGTACAGACCTCGCTGTGCTTGGTCCGTACTGTCAAGACCTCGGGCCGATATTCTCCCAGTACAGCCCTCGCGCTTGGTTATTAATAAGATATATGTATTGAATTTATAGAGTTTTTTAGGCCACACAAGATAGAGCAAGTTCTCAAAATTTCTTCTTGATTGTACATATATGTATGCAATTAGTGAAACACTTTAATAACTTAATATATGTTACAGAAAAATATACATAAATAGTGTTTTAATCAATTTGCTTTTGTGAGCTTGTTACTCTTAGTAGACCCACATTTAGATTTTAGGTCATTACAAGTGCTTTAACATTTTCTAAAGTGAAATCCCTCAGTAAGATTTTTGTTTTTAAAAAAAGGACCCTTGTTTTCTCTTCACTCCTTAAGTCATATTAAATTTAAAAGAGTGAACTGTCAGTCAATTTGATTTTTGAACTTGAATCATCAGGAAGGGGACTATTGCTTCTAACACACAACAGTGACTAACACATGTCTTGACAGGTGTTTTAGCCTTTGTTAGCGTTAGTTAATATATGCCATATCAATAAAGGGTGAAAGTTTCTAAAGAAACTGTTGTGCTGCATTGGTGAGGGTAACCAGGTAATTTGGTTAAATCAGCTAAGTTAAAATTGTAAATTGGCCACCATAAAGAGTTAAAAAGCTGATGTTTTGGGCATTAGCCCTTCATCAGAGCGAATAGTGAAGCGCTAACGCTCGAAAATGTCAGCTTTTTAACTCTTTATGGTGACCAATTTACAATTTCAACTTAGTTGATATGCCATATTAAACCAAGTTGTGTTTGTTTTTAAGTGGAGCACAGTTGGTAGATTGTGAAATTGATTTTTTTTTTTTTTGCATCACAACTTGAGAATAAAAATAGATTGGTCTGCACTTTCCATGGAATAATTTCTCTCTCAGTAGGAGGTGGACAGATAATGCATGGTAACAGTTAAAACTTTCAAAAGAACAAAAATTATCAGTGGACTTGAATTAAGTAAAAAAAAATAGTAGATTTTGAACTTGCTTGCCAAATAAAGAAAAATTTTAGTTATTTTATTATGACAAGGCAAGTATCCCAAAGGAATAAAATGGCAGATCTTTGAATTTTTTCATCAAGGTGTAAACACAGAGTCACAGCAAATGTGATGGTAAGAAAACATGTGACAAGTATGGTGTACATGGCTGGAATCAGTAATGTTGAAGGATGTGTATTGAGTGAATACATGAATTTTTCTTTTCATGAAGTGAACTGATTCATTTGTTAAATGAAACCCACTCCTCCCTCCCCCCCCCCCCCCTCACCACCTTCCTCTTCCACACAGGATGCTGGACAGGTACACTATTTTCAATCAGTTGTGCAAAACCTTCCTTAAATAATCTTGTCAGATGCTCCAGTCCATTATTTTTTCAAATGACTGGTACATTTAAGTTTTTACCAAGTTTTAAGGATTAATGGATTAATAATATACATGAAAAAAATTCTCAGTTCTGATTGGTTAAGATGAATGCAGTTTTCAGTTAATTCAGTGCAGAAGAGAGTTAATTCAGTGCAAAGAAAGAAACAAACCAGACACTCTGATTGGTCAGAATGATTGGTCCCTGTCAAGGTCAATGTCACTTGCAGGGTTTGAATAAGTTGTTTTTTGCACGTGATGCGCGCGCTTTTCTTCTGCGTAGTTATGAGATGCTACCTCGTATTTTTCATGTATATGATTAATACAAAATCACATGATTTTCTTGTGCAATTTGGAAGAAATAATCACTTGTAAATTTTTTCAAAAACCACAAATTGCGCTCGCCCTACGGGCTCATGCAATTTTGTTAGTCTGAAAAAATTTACTCGTGCTAATTTATTCCAAATTGCACTCGAAATCATGTGATTACCTATACAAATATTGGGAATTGTTCGCTACTTCTGCCTGACTGAATGCCTTTTCACTTGCATGCTGTAAGGGTGTCAACTCAGCTGGGCCTAATTGATGGGGAGGATGCAAAAAGATATTTTTGATAAACAGATCGTAGCGTTTCTCAAGGATGTCACGCAACGCACCATCATTGCGTGATAACGATACCGCTTTGAAGGAGCGAGTTTGTCGTTCGTGGAATAAAACACTTGACGTAAATTATTTCCTTTTGTCAATGGGCCTGTGATATGTGCTAGGGGGACCAGAAAAAATAGTTAATTTGCCAGTACAGAAGAATATCATACTTGTGCCTTTTTGAAGTGAGATTAAACGTGCAAGTCTTGGATCAATTATTTAATACAAAGTCATTTCCTTAAATGGTAACAAAGACGCGAGTTTCAAACTTGTTTCTCCTATCTCTCCTCCTCAAATAGGTAAAAGACAGCTATATTTGTTTAATTTTTTTCAATTTTAATCTGACACTTTCATTACAGTGAGGATATGCAGGTGTGAAGAGAGGTGGTTAAAATATTTTATCACGACAAAACCCAAAATACTTGAGCAGATGTGTGTTTTGTCAGTCATTCGTATGGTGAGTACAAACATAGCTTATCTAAAGAATGTTGAAAATGTCTGTTGATATATTCCTAACCCTGTTTTGTAGGGGTCGATTGTTGCTGAGTGATGAGAAACTGAAATTTGATCTCACCGTGTTCATTATGTTCCGCTCGATTAACCTTGCGCTGTTATTATTGTGTAGTGTTTTAGCACAATGCTATCACTTCATAATTTTCTGTTTCTGAAGAAAGGCTATCGCTTTGCCCTCTGGAGGAACAGGCATCATATGTCTTTCATTACAGGAATTAATGATAATTATCGTGTTTTTCATGCAGAAAAGTTTTAATGTAGTTCCTCTCTCACTCGGCGTGGTCGTTTAATAGCAGGAATCATGGTTTGTGCACGTTTTCAGCGTGTTGATCTTCCATTTAGCGATCATGGAAGGTGGTCGGAGCTGAAAAATCTCTATGTGAAGCTAGAGGGAG
The DNA here is from genome assembly GCF_964205215.1 of Stylophora pistillata. Taxonomy (NCBI): domain Eukaryota; kingdom Metazoa; phylum Cnidaria; class Anthozoa; order Scleractinia; family Pocilloporidae; genus Stylophora; species Stylophora pistillata. The sequence continues at coordinate 31,318,962 of NC_142525.1, forward strand.
TGAAGGATGCAGAACATCTTGTTGACGTTCTACAAAGGATTTTTGAGGTTGCTGGTAATGACATCAAACAACTCCGAGTCCCAAGCGATCGGGCAGGCGCCAAAGAAACTTCCGATTCCTTGAAGCTAAGCTGGCATTTTCAAGGGCTACAGCTGTTTTTTGACGAGATTGCAACAGAACAAGAAAGTGCGACATTTTTTGAGACAATTCTTCCGTTCATCGTCAATTTAGCATTAAGCATCGAAGAGTATTCTCCAAGTCAAGGCATTCTCCTGTGTTCACAACAGCGAGGTGCGTACTGTTTGTTGTTTACAGTTAGCGATATTGGGCACAGCCAGTGATACTATAACAATCTAATTTTTAGGCGATTTAGCTCGAGAAATGAAGCGCAACCATCAGCAGAGCTGTGTAAAACAATCTTGGTTTTAAATATGTTTTAAAATGTGTTTTAATCTCACGAGCGTGCCTCTATTGTCGTGGTGGACAATAATACTTTGTCGAGTACGTCCCGCTGTTGTTGTTGAAAACCTTTTACGAATTCTCACGACAATCCAAAACCTCTTCTAATCCTTTTGTTACTTTATTAGAACTCCTTCAGAATCTCTAACAAGCTTAAGTTGCTAAGGATGTCTTTCCTAATTAGAACTAAGTTACGCAAAAGTTTGAAGAAATGTCCGAAAACTTGGCGCCGAAAAATAGAATTTTAATAGTTTTCTGTGACGATCACGGAATGATTACTGTTCAAAATGATCATGCCGTAATGAGTGCATGTCTTAAACTCAGTTATGAAAACGCAATTTATTTGATTGCTAACTCGAAATGCATTGGAAATCTCTGTCAGATTTTGTTGTCAATAATACTTAAAGATCTGGTTCCTTTAATTTTTGGTATTTTTCATTGTATTTAATGAGATATAACCTGTTCAATTAAGACCATCTTGAATTTATTGACCCCATATCTTAAAGCACGATTAATTTAACGTCACAATGGTAATAGTCAAGATATGTAGATAATTACTTCTCGGTGGTTTTCAGAGGTGATGGACGTGATGACTATTGGTGTGGTGTTATTGCCATTTTTTTTAGCAATGTCTTTCTTTTCTTCGTAAGATACACTGTTTCCAGCCATCTTAAAATACTTCAGTGATTCTTTTCATTAAGGCCTCCCAATTTTGTCTCCCTTTCAAAATCAAATTGTCTGTACACAGGTTTTTTCAACATGTAAAATCTTGCATAATCAGCCAACTTGAAGTTCATTACAATTATGTTGCAGAGTCTGGTATTGTCCTTGACAGAAGATTCATTGCTTGTCTCCTGGCCTCGGCATTTCTCTGTGCACTGCCCCCACCAGCAGATGACACACAAGTTAGATCCATTAACTTTGTTCATTTGTTTACGTGTTTTCACAGGTAGGATTTTTTTTAAAAAATTACAATATTTAAACATAACTTCTCAACTGGTGATGATGTATGGTCCAGTCCTCTTTCTAATTTTACTTTTTATATATAAAGAGAGGATATCCAAGATGCTCAGGCTGCAAAGCTGCAATGTTTAATACACTACTTTGAAAAACTTAGCAGTGTCTGGCCGGATGTAACAGGAAGAGTTTTCTACAGTAGACAGGTGACTTAATTAGAAATAATAAATTAATCAAAGACATTTTGAGCTTAGAAAAGATTCAGTGGTAGGAAAGTGTTGCATGATGAAAACTTCAGAACTTTCAAACCATTAGAAAGTAAATCTGGATGTCTTGAACCATATCAAGGCTCTTTCAGCAGCCTATTTGATCATTCTGATAGATTTATCACCCAAAGTATGTTGAAATTTTAGTAGAATTAAGAAATCCAACAATTAAATACTTCCTTATTTTACCATGACTTGTTTTTTGAGCGAGTGTATTAATTTGATTTACCAGGTTATACCAAGTAACTCTCTTCCTTCTCTTAATGATTGGATGTCATGTGACCTTCCTCTGTGTCCAGTTATTGTCGATAACAAGACATCAATAGAAAATTCTGGAGGACATATGCTCCAGGTTTGTTGTGAAATCTGAAACTGCTGAGTGCCCCTTTAGCTTGACTCCAGTTTTGGTGCTCTGTTGAGTGTCATTGGCTTTTCTTCCTTGAAGAATGCTGACTTCTTTCCCAAACTGGTGATCAAGACTATTTCTTACGTAGTTTAACACAAACAACAGCTTATGTTTACTTGAAGAATTGAAATTATTTTATAAAATTTGAAACATGCTTGTCCATCTTTAACAGTCAATTTAGTCTTTCCTGTTCCAAATTGGCAGTTAATTGATGCAAACTTGTGATGATTCATATCAGTGAGATAGGTAATGGCCTCTCCAAGTTAGCTGGTGCTCATATCTCTAAGAAAATTGAATAAAATGAGTTTTAATCGGGACTTAAAGACCATTAAAGGTATCTTTTGATTTATAAAATTCATAGGTGGACTTTGCCAACCGTTTCATTGGAGGAGGTGTTTTAGGTGCAGGTCAAGTCCAGGTATTCCCTTTCATGTAAATTTTAAATCAGATCAGTAGTCATGTAGTGATCAAATTTGTTTGGTTGCAAGGGAAACAGGTAGTGCAGTAAAAAATGGAATTTGGGAAGGGTGATGTACTTGAAATTAAAAAAAATAAGAAGATCTGTACAAAGGAGGGTGGATATCTTTCCAAAACAGTGCAGTTTCGCAAGGATGGTTTCCCTAACTTTATAGTCTTGATTTTTATGCTTGTTTGCGTTTTTTCCCTTTCCAGGAGGAGATCAGGTTTTGTATTAACCCTGAATTACTAGTGGCTATGATGACTATGGAAACTATGCAGGACAATGAAGCAATTATAATCAGGGTCAGTTATAAATCTCTTTCATTCTAATCAGAACCGTAGTAAGAGTGTGCGCATTAATTTCGTCTCTGTGAATGTATTTATTCTAGGGAGCTGAAAGATTTTCTTCCTATTCGGGATACGGAAGAACCTTCAAGTTCACTGGCGACTTTAAGGACGAATCAGAGGTAATTTTGGCGACTATCATTTGCTAAGCGAACGGTTGGACAAAATAAAGACCATCTACTGAGAACCGTAAATACTGGCTCTTTGCCACAAGCACTACGGTGTAATAGATGTGCTTGAACGCTTGTCTTTTAGTTAAAAAAAGGTCATTTTGGCAGATTATGATCAGAAAGATGAAATGCGTGAAGAGCGTTTGATTTCCTTGCATAATTTTGTGGATTAACAGAGACCAAGGTATTTTACCATAACAGAAATGTGTAAGTTTACAAAACTGCCAACTGTTAAGAATTTAGAAACTTTTTTATACTCAAGTTGTAGCCGTGAAATTGACCGGGCATCAAACATTTTCTTGGTTATAATATTCCGAAAATCATAGTTTTTGTTTTTTTTTTTACTCGGAAAGAAGTGTCATTTCGTCATCATTTCTTTTAAAGCACGATGAAGACGGTGATTTTCAGACCACAGTGGTAGCAATTGATGCAAAACGGTTCAAGAACATGCCAAGAGAAAGTCAGTATGAAGAATCTGCGTTGCTAAGAGAACTAAACAAGGCTTTGGTAGGATTTTACAACCCTGAAGTCGGTACCCAGATCCTCCGCACTCCATCAGGTTGTTATCTATGTGCGCGTTCTTTCGTTGTTCAATTTTTACTTTCATTTTCGCTCAGACGGCCCTTGAAGATCGACTGATTTAAATCCTTTCTCAGTATAATCACAACAGCCAATCGTAGTGAGGGAGAATGCGTGAAAGGCTCACGTGACTAAGTCCTGATTGGTTTAAGTTTTGCATCTAATTGGTTGAAAAGAGCGAAACGTGCAACGGTGAGCAGAGTTCTGGGCTTCATTGTCTGGGAAGTGAATTTGCACATGTTCCCGACACTCAAGCAATTCAACGATTTGACTTTTCTTTCATGAATCCTGCTGTAGAATATTAAGGCGCTACTCAAGTTGCAATTCTCTTACAACATTCATTCTCATTCGTCGCAATATTCACTAACTCAACGAATTTAGGCGAATTACTTTCTATTTACACTACTATACTTTTTGTTCGTTGCTGTTCGCTACGAACCTTTTTTTGCCAGTTGTCGATGTAATTTTTTTCTTTCTTCGTAGACGAAGAAAGTGACATGTCTTTAGCTGAAAGCGAAGACTTTGCTTCATCGGAAGAACTCGTGCTCTCTTCGGAAGATCCTGTGGTATCATCGGAAGAAGCCGAAACTCATAAAAGGCAGCCCTTGCCAAAAGACGGTAAAGTTTTGGAAATTCCCGAGTTTAGTCATAACCTTGTCAATCTTGCGTTATCGCAAGCTATGGACGAAGTAAACAATAACTGCTTCTTAGAAGACTTTGTTGACGGTGATATTGTGACTAATGTGATGAAAAAGTCTTTGATCGAAGTCTTCGGTGGTACTCCCGAAAAAGCTCGGAGATACTCGGAAAACCTTTTGAGTCCTTCGCTGCTCCCGAAGTGCTTGTCGCTTAACGCGAGTGGTTCAAATTCTCCGACAGTTCCCGGTACACCTCCGTCCTCTCCTGCAATGTATGATCCGAGCATTTCTGAACAGACATCTTTAGACTCGCAATTACGGTTGAACACTTCTCTAAGGTTAAATAGAAGTTCAAGTAAAGATGGATCTCTCTCTTTTTCCGTGAAGAGCTTTGCTGACTCACTTTCCAACTCTCTAATGTCATGTGTGCAGTTGACGTCATCCCTCGCCACTGCCATAGCAACCGTGGCGACTTCACCAGGACAAGTGGTGTCGGATACCAAAGAAGCATTTTGCGAGAGCCCCAAGAACATAAGGTCCCCCGTGAAGAATGGAGATAGTATTTTGTCATTTTTGAATCGGAAAGTTCCTCAATCGGAGATTTCGCCGAATAAGACTTTCACTGATGGTTTTCACTTTACCGAATTTGTGGAAGACTTATCATCATTAGTGAAATCAACAAAGCTACAAAGGTTCAAGGTCAAAGATGACGCGGAAAGCTGTCTGATGTCTTCAGGCGCTAGACAAAACCTTATGGAGGAATTCAATCAATTTGGGGATGAATCCAACGCAAAGGTGTACGAGCAGTTTGCAACAAAATTATCAAGCTTCACTGTCGATTTGGCCCTTACCTCTTTATTTAGATCACCATTTGAAAGGGACGAACTTGAGAAAGACGTTGGAGAAATTCTCACCGAACAGAGTACAGATCCTGACTCGATGGATCCATCTGATGAGCAAATTGGTGACGGTTCTCAGTCCCCATGGAGCGCTGCGCAAATCAAAGGTAGTCGGGAGTTTCTTAACATCCTTAATGGTCACGCAAATGCTCTTTTGGTAGATACGATACAGTCTGCTCTGGCTGAGGCAGCAGAATATTGTGTTGAGAGAACAACTTGTGATTGTTTTTCTTCTCCCGTCGATGAAGATTATGAACCATTGAAAGAAAAAGAAGGGCAAGGAGAGATGGAAAATAAGACGGCAGATGCGAGTAGCTCGTCAGAATCTTCCGAAGGGGAGCAAAGTGACTACACTGAGGAAGGTAACCTGACTTTAGGGAATTCTCTGAATGACCTCGCCTCTGAATTCCCACAGGCTGTGTTTGAAATAGCACAGAAACTTTCCCAGAATATCATTTATGATGGAGTGGCGCAAGCAGTAGTAGTGGTGATGAAAGAAAAATCCAAGGAAATGACGACAGAGGTTCAACTGGAAACTCCCAAGGAAGTCACAGAGGTTGATACTAAGAAAAAGGCAGAAGAATCGCTCTCCTTCTTTGTTGAGGATGGAACCGACAAGCAGACTTTGAATGGATTTTCGGAAGATCTGAGCTGTTTCACGATACGTGGAGCTGTTAAGCTTGCTGGAGCACTCCTTGAGACGCCCAACGGGGAACCCCGGGTACGCCCCGTTGCAACCGGGAACTGGGGATGTGGGGTGTTTAAGGGGGACCCGGAATTGAAGGCTGTTATTCAGTGGGCTGCCGCGTCAGCAGCTGGGTGTCCTGTGGTAGTTTACCATTCTTTTGGTGACCAGAGAATGTCACATGTGAGTTTCCTTCCAAGGATTTTAGTATTTTCTTATAGATCATTTCAGATTATAGAAAGGATTTTGTATTCATCGGCGAGTTTTCTGCTTTACCCGCACAATGTTTTCCCAATGTTTTTCCAACGTGTTATTTGTAATTCGGTAGCAGCGCAACAGGCGCTTGATAGAAAGATCTGGTTTTAGAATCCCTCTGGGAAGTTCGAATTTTTTTTACTTTCTTCCACGCTAGTGAAACCTAACGACATATTTCGACGACGATATTTGTTCATCCGACGACCGAGCCAAACATTTAATCATTCATTACTACGATCATGTTCTGTCAGACTATTGCCTTTTTAAGTTGATTACCTTTCTTTTGCCTTTTAGTTGGTAGGACCCTTGTCTGTTTGCGCACTTTGATAAATTTTCCTTTCCATCCTTGATTAGCTAATGTCGTTGCCAATTCGTTTTATCGTTTGACACGTATTTCTCCCTTTTATTTCTCTTTCAAAGTTCCTCAAGGCACTCGTTTGTTTACACTCACGTAACTGGAAAATCTCTGACGTCATCCAAGGAGTTCTTCGATTCTACAAAGCTATCCAGGTAGGAAGGGAGGAAACTGTTGGAAAAAATTCGTCATTGCTGTCATTTCTCTGCCAAATGCGTCAACCATCTATCAAAAAATGAAAAAGAAACGTAAACATCTGGGAACAAAGGTGGACGCCAGTCGGACAGCTCTTTACTTATTAAAGTTCACTAAACAACTTGCATGTCTGAGTGCGACCAAGAGAGGTCAAAGAATCGAAGACTGTTCAGTACAAGCTCTGCTGTCCATAGTTTTACGATGTAAGGAAGAGAATCAATGGATTTAGAAAGTATCGCGACAAAGTAGCGTAAATTTATTATAAGATACTTTTGTAGAGTAAGGTAAGATGTATTTCGAATTGCAGTTTGGATCCCTTAATCAGGAGAATGGAGCAAATGGAAATTTTCCCTGCTCTTTCACGAAAAATATTTGGATCTGGCAGTTAGCCCATAAGGATGGGGACTTGCTAATTATTATTCTAGGAGACACTCGTGAAGACCGTGGTTTTGATGAAATAGTATTTATCTTTTTGTCAATGTAACTAACCTTCCTGTGCATGTCACAGTGCAGCCGCGCATGCTCCGCACGACAAGCGCAAAGCGCAGAGTGTGCAAAGCTGCACGGTGTGCCAAGCTGCACGGTGTGCTAAGCTGCACGGTGTGCAAAGCTGCACAGCGTGCAAAGCTGCACGGTGTGCAAAGCTGCACGGTATGCAAAGCAGCACTGTGTGCAAAGCAGCACAGTGTGCAAAGCTGCACGGTGTGCAAAACTGCATGGTATGCAAAGGAGCACGGTGTGCAAAGCTGCAAGGTGTGCAAAGCTGCACGGTATGCAAAGCAGCACGGTGTACCAAGCTGCACGGTGTGCCAAGCTGCACGGTGTGCGAAGCTGCACGGTGTACAAAGCTGCACGGTGTGCGAAGCTGCACGGTGTACAAAGCTGCACGGTGTGCGAAGCTGCACGGTGTGCGAAGCTGCACGGTGTGCCAAGCTGCACGGTATGCCAAGCTACACGGTGTGCGAAGCTGCACGGTGTGCGAAGCAGCACAGTGTTCCGACCCAGTTCATTGTTTAGAGATATAACTTTGAAGGAAAGCTACTGAGTGGCATGGTTTCTAGTTTAGTCTGTTTCAATTGGCCTTCGGAAGGGTATCAAGCCTTATACCATTTTTCAATTCATTATGAGTATAAGTTAAATTATTTGTTCTTCTTGTAAGACCCAACGAGGATGTTTGGTTTCTAGAGCACACGTATTTTTTACAGGGCAGGAGATGTACCTTTAGAGTTTTATTATAAAATTATAGTCGTGTTATAATAACTGTCGATATCTAAGTGTAGTTTATACTTTAAAAATCTTAGGAACTTACATTTTTGATAACGTTTTTGTAGTTTATTCGCAAAACGTAAATTGTTTGCTGATTGAATTTCCAGTTTCATGGTAATTTTTATACAAAGACATTTTTTTAGAAATAAATGAATGCAGAAATTAAGGCCCTGTTTACAAGCAAGGAGGGTAACCCTTGTGCTAGGGTTACCCTAGCAGGCGGGTCAAAGATAGCCCGGGTTTACAAGCAAAAGTTCACAGATAGGGTTACCTTACCACCCGGGACAACTTACCTATGCTTGGTAACCGCACGCATTGTTATCAATGTTCAAAGGGTCTGAAAACAAGTAAAAAGTTGTCCCGGGTAGGCGAGTTATCCCCACCAGAGCGTTTACAAAGCAGCTAGGGTTACCCTAGCTGCCTTGTGAATTCGTCCATGAAAAAAAGAAGAAATGTGGGAGCGTTAGGGTAACCCTCCTGCCAGGGTAACCCTAGCACTAGGGTTACCCTACCTGCTTGTAAACAGGGCAATCGAAAATCAAGTATATCTGACGTATATCCCATTTTTAAAATTAAAGTAGATGAAAGTATCTCGTTTTATTATTCGTCGCCTTAGCGTTTCAGTCGAGCCAGTTTCAGAAATGTATATTTGCGTTGTGTTTGATTGGGTATCAATATTTTCCGAAGTATTTACGAAGGAATTGTAAATCAGAGATCTTACGTTAAGCCATTAACGCAAACAAGCTAATTTTCTCTTAGTTGGATGTGATATTTATCAATTTTCAAACTTATTAAACGAATGCAGTTGTCCTCAATTCCCACGCGTCAGTTCATAAAGCAGAGTTTGAAAAGAAAACCTCATTTCTAACCAGAGTTCATGACGCCAAAGTCAAATGAATGTAAATGCGTGCGTGCACATACGTTAAATTTTTAAGAACAGCTCACGCTTTGTACTCCGCCCTAACTAAGTGTCGCAGTTGGTCGGCAAATGTAACCTATATTTTTCTATTCTTTGTATTTTGTAAGGGGACAAATGTCAATTGGGGCTCGCCCTGTATTTTTCTCCTGCCAGTATATTTTTGTTTATTTATTGCGTGTCTCTGTTCATGTATTGACATGTAAATTGTATTTTTCAGTGGCAAATTTCAATAAACTAAACTAAACTAAATTTTTAATTCGGAATCTTTTATGACTATTCACTATTTGCGTTCGCAAAAATCATTACATCCGCCGCTCTTATTAGAATGCTAGAACAATCATGGCTGAGACCCTTCAACCAAGTATCGTGAACCTGTGCATCATTTAAAAACGCGATAGCATTCTGTATCGTTGCCATAAATACACAACACGAGATGTTGATTAATTTTTTATTATGGAGTATCAATCAATTTCTATTACTTCAGTCCACTGTTTGGCATTTTATGTCAGTAACTTGATCAAAAAACGCCCCCGTGCGAATCTTCCCTTTTCGTACAGAGTTAATGACGTGTTTAATTCTAATTCATTTCCTCAGCGAATGATGCAAACAGCGACCTTTAGTGGGTGTTTTCCAGCTGACATGTATGCAACAAGCAAGGTTTAATTACATTTGTTGTATTTTTACACCAATCCTCTGACGTTAAGCCATTGTAATTTGCCGCTTTGTTGTTTCCATGTTGTTCCCATGCATATTTCTGAAATAAAGCCATATTCTTTGCTAGAAATGACTCGCTGCGACCGCCCAAAAATTTGCTATCTAGGAGCGATACTGATATTAAGATCTATATGGCGCGTTTCCTGCCTAACCGGAGAAGTGAAATAAATAGCTTTCATTGTTACTAATTAAGCTTTAGGTCGCCGTTGTAAATTGCTTTTAAACGTAGTAAAATGAAAAATTCATTTCATCAGATAAATCATTCCTTAATGTACAGAAGCGGTTTGGCGGTGTGTTTGGTAAAAAAAATAATGATAAAATGAGTCATGATAGTGAAAAGAGTACAGTACCAAGAAAAAACAGTGCTCACCACGCTAGCTCAGCTGCGAATTATCGATAATAAACAGACCAAAGGTTCCTTTCGTTTTCACCATGTCTTGCTGTGAGAAATTGGAATAAAAAAGTAGCATGGAAGTGAAATTTTGACACCAACGTCGTCGAATAGCGCTCAAGTAACTAAGTAAATCGTCATGTGTACTTTTGAAAAGAGCTGCTTTTTACGATGAACATTTCGCCGCAAACTGCAGCAAGTAATGAAATTTCAGGGCGGGAGTTTTAATAGACGTAAGATGGGATCTGAGAACCAAACCATTAAGAACAACACCTGCTGGGCACGAACAAATATGATTCAATTGTTCCACTACCAAGGTTTACATGCATAATGATGAGTTCACAAATAAAGGTGTTTGGATTGGAGAGGCGAATAATTGATAAAAGCAGCGAACTGTGCCAGGAGTTAGGCAGTGAAAAGTTTACCTTGGGTTCGGCTTGTGTCACTTGTCAGAAATATACGGTCTATTTTGAAAACGAATTTAAGGTGAGAATTACAGGCGTTTGTAAGCCAAAGGAGCAAGGTTTGCCGGACTTATAATTGCTGTAGTTGCTCTGGAACAATCGGATATATAAAGGAGTCGTGTAAATGAGTTTTGTAGGTAAAATTTATTGCACTCTGAACGTTTGTCGGTGCTTCTTTTCATGGCATCGGGAATAGCTAGTACTTTTAATCATTTATCTATAATTCATGAGTCAATACCAAACGACCTGTAGAATTACATTTTTTTAAAGGTGTTCATGTTTTCTTGGCAGGTAAGTTTCATCATCAAACCTAGAAGTCTGATGCTTTATCAGTGCGAATATATGACTTCATTTAAGGTATACCCGGTGTCATTACAACTCGGCGAAGACGGTATCTTACGAAATCAAACTCTAGTGAAATGAAGGAAAGATGATTTATTGGCCGTGCATTAATGCGCGACAACTGTTGGTGTTGACGGTAGAAATGAAGTTTATTTTCCAGCTGAGTGAAGGCAGAATTTGAATGTATTTAGATGACATTTCGGTGTTATTTAAAACTTACTTTTGGTTTCGATTCATTGTTGGTTTCGACTGCGTTTGTTATCTCCAGCTGCTACAATACTGATGCCTTTTGTTTCTCCAGTAAGACACCAGTCGAAAAACTCTTAAGTTAGATGTTAAACGCAGGGGGCATTTTATAGTTTTATTTCATTTGCTATTTGCATTTGTTCTCTCTAAAAGGAACAGTAATCTAATTTCAATTCCAAGTTCTACTCTAGGTAGAAAGTGCAACGTCAAACAAAAAGTTTCGTCTTCCCGTTTACGAGTCATTTTAAAATAGATTTGGTATTGATTCTCGATCAATTTGTTGAACCGGCCGTTTAAGCGATATCATGTTATTTTCTGTACGTGAAGTTTCGTAGTATTTACTAAAGATTTTGATGTTTACTACCCGTCATTATAAAAGTAATCGGGACCTGGACGTGTCTTGGACGTTTTTCTCCGTTTTTTTGTCAAGCACTTACACATTGATTATACAAAGGTGTTTTATCTCTCTTCTTCCTTCTTTGCCCACGACAATTTTTATTTGTCATACGAGAAAAGAACTTTTGTCGGCCCTTAAGAGTTTTTCTCTCTTTAAGATGTGTCATAGCATAACTTATCCGAAGGTCATTACCGTTAGCAGGTGAATCAACATCAAAACACAGCAAGAATCGATATGTGTTAATGCTTTTTTTTTTTAGACAGAACTCTTTCCAAACTTTTCATCGAAATTTTCAACCACAAGTCAGTTGGAGGGAAATATCCTGATCGGGGAAATACAAAAGCTGTTTCGAACTATTGGAAATTGGAAAAAGTCTAGCCGAAATTAACAAAGGACAAACTATTAAGAAATGGTTTATTTACTTGACAGGTCAGTTTGACTATGTGATAGACATGTTCTTTTAAGTTTGACAAGATTATCAAGAATAAAGATATACACGCATAGCTTGAACGATTTGAACTACAAATTACAATGACGTTTGGACAAACAGCTGATATCCACTGCGCGAAAAATGAGTTTTTAGACGTTAATCACGACTCTTTTTTATTGTGGCTCTTTGGAGAACCATACAGAGCAATTAATGATTTAAATATTACTTTTAAACCAAGTGACTGCTAGTAACCTCACCTCATTTTCTACAAGAGCTCGTGTTCGGCAAAATTTCAAATGAATTAACTTGTATTTTAAACTGGAAATGACTGGGAATGAAGAAAACTATTATTGGCAACAACGCCATAGCATAGAGCTCATTATCGTAAACACTTTTAAAAGCCTTTGAAGAGTGTTCTTAAATCTGTCAATGAACTGGTACTGGCACACTCAATTATTACTTTGCGAGTGACCACGTTGTCCGCTTTCATTTTCAATAATTACATTGAAAAATAGAACATTTGAGTGAGTGAAACAGTCGAACGGAACAAAAGAAAAAGAGCGGCATTTCAGTCTTGGATCGTTTGGAAATTAAGGAGTCTGCAGACTTTTCATAATAACACAAGGGACTTATAAAGCTATTCAACATGTGAAGTGTTGTACCTAACCTCTTCCTTTTTGTTGTTGTTGTTGTTGTTTTTTTTTAAGGTGATGTAGAACAAGACTCAAGGTTATGCAAGTCAATAATGAACGCATGCCGTTCAACTTTTTTAAATTTCTGAGAATTAATGTTAGCCATACCATACTATCCAAAGGGAATATTCTCTCTGAATTATATTTAAACAATATGCAACAGTTCATATATCAAGTTAAGATCAAAAGAACTTTAATTCTCAAAGACACCAAGCTCGTTGCAGAATATTTTCCACTTTAAGTCTCCACTGTGGCGACATTATCAACCATATTCTTTAAAAAACAAAAACAAAAACAAAAAAACCGTGGGCTCTGATCAAAACCATCAGCCTTTCCATTTCTGGTTTATAACATGTCTCATGGTTTTCTGTAATGAGAATGTCTTTGGTAATGGTAATGCTGAAGTTGAAGGCATAAAAATATTTCATATCTGGTGACTCGAGTATGGTCGTAAAAATTGGTAAGGACTGGACTGTTGAATCGTTTGGAACGCAAGAACATGAGCGATCACATAAAAAACAAGGTTATTTGTACGATTCGTTAAGTTTACGTATAGTCGAAAATACTGCTCACATGTATCGATGGCGCAGTTTCCCATGCCATATGCGTTGTTGGTATTTTTTTTGGTCGGTTTTGAAAAGCAATAAGTCCAATAACTTCGAATCATTTGATAGATGTATGAAAATAGTTGTAGTCGTTTTTACCTTACTAAGATTCTGGACGCATACGAGTTATTGTGTTTATTACGGCAAGCGTAGCTGGCCCCTACAGTTTTCATTGTGAACGAGTTGGTTCTATCTTAAGGTATTGCTTTACAAAAAAAAAACGTTGAATTTTTTTCTGTTCCGACCTTCGAGCAGAATACAGATCCCAGAAAGTAGCCGTCAAAACATTTAAAATCAAAAGAGAAATGTGTGAGTTGTCACGCGCTACGTGGAATGTGTGACAAGTGACTAACCTTTCGTTTTCATGATAGATATTTGTACTCAACATTGTAACATTTACACCGGCATTCTATTGCCAGAGAAGCGAGCGGTTGCGAATTCTTTTTCCAATCCGTCTAAATGAGATTGCATTCAGCGTATCGGATTATTCTTCAAAGGTAATGACTTCGCAGGTTTTCTTTGGGAGCTATACGAGCTCTGAGCTTTTTCTAAACTGCTAACTAGTAAGACCTGATAGCGCATGCACAGACTCATCAAAGCTTCAGGGGTGAAGATCAACGTAAATCTCAATAAAACCTCGGTAAGGGACGCACACAAATTACTTTAAAAAAATTAATTTACTTAAGATTTAGACACGATGTCCAGGCCAAGATGATGGAAATGACTCGCTTCAATCATGAATGGCCGATACCTTCGGCTTTTTAAACGAACAAGAAGCATACACCAGGTTGTACGCTTCTGACCAAATTAAATTTACAAAGTGTTATCAGTCAGAGAGAGTTCAATTTCCACTGAGTACGTTACTAAAACAAATTAGTTTTGCGAATCATATTGAACTTTGGTCAGAGCTCTTGTTTGATATCTTGGTTATTCAGCACAGATACCACACTGAGATAACAGTTCAATTTTTTTAACTGTCTTTGATTTAACAGCTCACAACTCACATCCTCTCTTTCTCTTGGATAAACACGTTCCTTATCAGGGGAGAATAAAAACCCATCAGTTGGACATTTCACCAAGTGCTATTACAATAAAGACGTGTATGTATTCAAAAAATACGTTACTTTACTCTGTTTATCAGTTTCGTAAATGCATTACCGCTTATTTACTGATGTTCGTCCACTGTTAAATTTTCATTCTTTTTCCTTTTCTCGTTGTAAATTTTACCGATACTCTATCAGATAGCTGTAATGTTATGCACAGTATTTCGGTTCCTTTTTCTCAGTGGTTCTCGGTGCAATTGACCAGAAAATGATCTAAAATAAACGAGAACTGAGCTGATAAGATAATCCTCGGCTTCCGCCCCTAAAATTTGTATTACATTTCTCTCTACTTTATGCGTTGCGTTAGTTCCAACTTCGATAAGTAAGATGTTCCTGCGAAGTTCTATATTCCCCTAAAATCGTGCGAGTAAGAAATTTCACCGAAATGAGAAAGTAATGTGGATTGTTATCATAGTCATTTACGTGGTTTGAAAGTACGAATGAATAAATGATTGAATGGAAGCATGAAATCAAATAAATTAAAACACCCTCAGTATTTTTCATGGAATAGCGAGTGTTGCGAAAATGTTGTCTAAGGTCAGTTTCAGTTATAATTTTGCTTTCACAAGATGTTTTTGTGATTTTAATTTATGGAATGTTTAGAAACCTTTATCTAGAAATTTAATGTCAGTTAGGAAAAATGAATTCTTAATTGAACTTTGTGTCTCCTCGACATTTTTCGATAGGTTCAAATTACAATTTGTCTCTCGTTCAAAATGCTAATATTACTTAAACTCAGTTCATATAGGCCGAGTCAGTGGTTTTGTGAAAAATCATTTGGAAAAATTACGTGGTAGATGTTTAAGAAATACGGTATCGATCACATAATGAAAATGCATTTGACGTTTTCTTTAATTTTGTTTGCATTTTGTGGGGTCAAGTGTCAACCACATGCCATCTTCAACCACTTTGTACGGTAACTGGCAGCGGAAACCGTATTAATTAATAAAAATAACACATTTTGCACGTCCTGGTGAATGTAATTACAGTAAGTGGTCCGACTAACCGAGAGACGGTACACCTACAGTGGGCTAAAAGTGCCGAATGCTGGGGTTCTGTAAGTGATAATTTTGTTTTCCAGGCAACAGATAGTTAAACCTTAGACATAATAATTTGTTAGATCTTAATTCCGCTCGATCTTAAATAACGTCCTTAAATGGACAACAAATTCATCCTAAGGACATTACGTAAGGATAACTCTAAATCAAGATTAAGGATCAAAGCTTCTGAAAATCTCATTGTCCACCGTTGCTTCCGAGTTTGCGGTGGATTTCTGTCTTCTTTTGCTTTTCACAATTTCGTTACATGGCTGAGCCTTTTTCAGTGATGCTTTAGTATTTATTATCCGCTGACTTCCTTTGCTATGCCACGGCAATTCATCAATTGAGATTTTTCTTTGAACCGAAATTGAACCGGCTACTCTCTAATTGAACGCTTCTCTACGAGAGAGACCCTGAAAACTGAGAAATCATTTCGTCGCTTGGGCTCCTATCTTTATTGATTTTAAGGAAAAGCAATCAGAGCAGCAGTCAACAATTTTACAAACAAAGCAAACAGAGCTAGAGAAGGCAGATATTTTGCTAGATGAGTTTTCCTCGTGATCATGTGGCTGTCGTTCACTGTTCTGAGCCGCTCTAGCCATACTCCTAACAGACTTCACTTTCAAAAAAATAAACCCATTCACTTATTATGGTGAAAACTTTCATGATCCCAAACACATAAAAGCAGCAGCATTAAGAAAAGAAACGATTGACAAGTAGATGTTCAGTTTGACGAGCAGATGACAGAAGATCAGAAAACATAGTGCCTTTAAAAGTTGATTTTGACCATTTTGGATGTAAACTAAACACACCTGTAAACATTTGATGGGAAAACAAACGTGGAAAGTGTTTTCACTAAGGTTAGGGACTTAATATTTGTAAGTTTTGATTGCGTCTTGGCACAACAAGCATCAATTGGCACGACCTCACCAAAATTCCAATTCGATCTGGAAACAGTGGACAAGAAGAGCCACCCAGTGGATGTCCATTGCTAAATTATTATTATTATTATTTATTATTATTATTATTATTTATTATTATTTATTATTATTATTATTTATTATTTATTATTATTATTATTTATTATTATTATTATTTATTATTATTATTATTATTATTATTATTATTAGTTGACGAATTCGAAACAGGAATGGATAATCCGTTCAGCTGTCTCTGAGTGACAGCCTCAACATGGCTTCTTTCTTTAGGCTTTTTATTCCGTGCACTATGGTTTACAAAGGCCCCTTAAGCTTCTTCAAATGGCGATCGAGATAAACGAATTACCGTATGAAAAAGTAATTAGCGTAACGAGAAAAGACATTCAAATTTTCACTTTTCTTTTATTACAAAACAAATCTTTTTAAATTTATTAGAGCACTTTTCTAGGACAATCACAAAGTCAAAATAGCTAAGATGAATGCAATTCCGGGCTAATTGTTTGGTACTTACTTGAAAATTAATAACTTAGAATTTTAATTCTCCCTTTAACTGATAATGTAATTGAATAAAATACTGTACTGTATTACCACTAAGGAGCAGACGCATCCATAGGAGCTGGTATAAATTTCCTTCATAGTTTAATATTCATTTCTATTTTTACCTCGGAGGATTTGTTGGACATAACCACTCCGCTCTACTTTTGAAAAGAAGACGAAGCTTTCAGCTGTTTTCTTGTTACTAGCGCTGGCCCTGAGTGGGAGAAATAAATCTCTTATTTGAACTAAACTAGAATTTTCCACCATACAGGAAAGGTTTTCGGGACTTTTTTCTCCTAAACACGGTGTGCAAATATGGCGTGACTGATGACCACAGGCGGGCAGCCTGATCTGCATGTGGGGTTCTGACAGTTTTCTTTATAGATCTCAAAAATACTCTTTATGACTACGTCAATGACGATAAACTTAGCCTGCATTAATGAAGGTTTTTTTGGGCGCGTGGTGGTAATAACGAGGCGGAGCCGAGTCTATAAATCCGTTTTCTGTCCCAAGCCTCTCACGGTCTTGCAACTCACCGCAGCAAATCGCTCATAAAACCGCAATCTACGCGGGCTTCGATAGATACCATGATTCTAACACCTCCATCAAACTCTGTAGAGAAAGAGGGAAAGAGTTTACCGCCACAAGAATTGGAGTAACACACCAACAGTAAGTCCAATACCAAATGTTAATTTGCTTATTGATGAAAGAAATTGATGGCTCAAAACACAACTAGTGAAAGAAAATTGTGTAATGACGAGTTCATAGCGCTTAGGCGGTACTCTCCGCCGGCTTGAAAAATATATTTTTAAAAGTACATCGACCAACACAGATCTAGGCATGAATCCGGCGTGTTCCTTAGAAGAGATCACAAATTTTATGCGGCATTTCCTCTGCAGTTTGGTTGTAATTCCTAGTTCCTATCCTGTACCGGCCTAGAACAAGCTAAGCTAGCAGTAATTCTGAGTAATTACTTTTTCAGGCCTTAGACTGAAACAGGGCCTCTAAACTCTGCTGGCTGGATCATGACCAAGGGTATTTTTCAACAAAATAGGCAAAAGATAAAACAAAAGTGACTTGACGTTAACTCAAAGCTGTGATCATTCCTGGAACCTCAGAGGGATTTTGTAACCGTACACCATTGTTAACTGTTAATATTAAACTTCCCTAATTTTTGGTCGTCAATATTGCCGATTTCCACTGTATCATAAAGCCATTAAAAGAAATAAAGTCAAGAATCAAAGAGATAAAATAGATGAAAATCGAAACAGTCTTAGGTCTGTGTGATGTTTGGTGCGTGAGATATTCGAAGAAATGTTTTATTCAAATTTATAAAGCTTTGTATGAAGGGGTGTTACGAAAACGAAGACCCTCGAAAACGAAGACCTAAGACCTAAGACCCGGTCTTCGTTTTCTAACTACGAAAACGAAGACCCAGTAAACAGAAAACCGTAGAAATTACAAGTTAAACACACATTAAACAGCAACAACGCTTAGTAATATAATACATTACACTTCACGCGTTTCTTTCCATTATTATACTACCCGTAATATTATACGGCCCGTCTTGTCTGTTCTGTTTCGCTATGCGAGCCAATTTGGTGTTGATATTCTCGAGGGTTTCCTCGGGTAAACTTACAACACATATTATTATTCTGGAACAGCAGGCAGAATTCGAACGTTAGCCGCCTTTGAATTATAGTTAGCATTGCAGAATAACAGAGAAGGCGTGCTGTACAGGAAAAATGACTGGTTCTGTCAATAAGTAATCAATTTCTACTGTATTTCATAGCTAAAATCATTGCTTAAAATAGATTCTGACGGTCGTTCAGCTTTCTCTGCTGGAAAATTCTCGTTAAAAACTAAGCTACTGCAGGGTCTTCGTTTTCGTAGTACGAAAACGAAGATCCGGGTCTTTATGACTTTATGACAAGACAAAAAACCCGATCAAACTGAAAATTTGTAAAGGATTAGTCTTTATGTAAGATTTGTCTTAATGTAAGATGTTAGTCTTTATGTTAATTTGTAAAAGGATTAGGCTTTATGACAAGACAAAAATGTAAGATGTAAGATTATGTAATCATTATGTAGGATTAGTCTTTATGTAATATATTAGTCTTTATGTAAATTTGTAAAAGGATTAAGCTTTATGACAAGACAAAAAACCCGATCAAACTGAAAATTTGTAAAAGGATTAGTCTTAAACTGTTCCATTAACTAACTATTCTAAAATATCGTAAGGATTGATCATTCCTTATTTTTTAATCGTGATGACGTCACGTGAAAACCAAGAATAAACGTGTCAATATGTTACCGCCTGCAGTGGATACACTCAGTCAGTGGTGCGATTCGTGGATATCGTTAAATCGGGGGATCAACCTTTGTTTCCAGAATCTCTCATCTTCCAGCCCCCTTTCCTCGCTCAAGGGGGCGATGAGACTCTGGGAACGAGGTTGATCGGGGGATATGAAATTGGGATATGAATGATACTCCACTTCTGACTACACTTTGATTCAACTTTCAGGTAATTTACGGTGTGAACTCCATTGGTATACAATGCAAAGTGAGGAAGGAATCTTAAACATCACTGCTACGGCCACGGGTACAATGATTAGCCCACTCATTACTTATCACTGTCGTGTGCGTGAAAAAAAAAAAAAATCAGTGAAACTTTACGAACACTGACAGACGAGCGGCACTCTGCCCTAAAGTGTTCGCAGTAATCAGATTACACGAGCAAATTCCACTGTTTACAACGCTTTTCTCTCGGGTTGCCGAGCAAAAAACTTTTATGGTTTGAGTCAAGAATTCCTAATTTCAAACAGCTTGGTTGCTTCTCGGAATTTCAAAGCGCAGATAGTGTCATATTTATACACTTCTTGATGATGACAATTAGCGCTCTTCGGAGCATACTCCAGCTTTACCCTTCGACCCTTAAGAGTGAGTAACCTCTTATTTTTCCTTACAATATCACCGCTGAATCACGCATTGAGGTCGCGAGAATAAAGGGAATGATCACCAACTAGAGAAACTTTTGGTTGTAAACCAATTTCTCCCTGCCAGCACCTTAGAAGTATAGAAAACAGTATAAAAGATAGGTATAATGATGTAAGGACGTAAAAGATTGATGCTGTGTCGTTTATCACTTCACAGAACTGCAAGAGGTGTCCAATTCGTCCTCCGATCAAATCCCGGGACCTGAACCTAATTCAAGTTTTGTCATCTTCACAACAATTTATGCCGTGATAGTTTTCATCGTTGCTGTGGTTGGAAACTCCTTAGTGATATACATCGTGAAAACGAGGGAATACATGAGGAACTCCACCAACATACTGATAGCCAATATGGCAATCGCAGACATCTTAATGGCATGTTTATTTCCATACATGCTCAGGTGGCTGTATGTCGGAAACGCTTGGTTTGGAACGTTTATGGGGATAGCTCTATGCAAGTTTTTCCATTCTGCTCAGGTGCTCTCCATCTCGTGTTCTGTTCTAAATCTTGTTTTCATCAGCCTTGATCGATGTTTAGTGATATGGTTTCCACTGAGGCGAATTTTCACTAATAAAGTCCTGAAGGCGTGTTTGGTAAGCAGTTGGGTTTTCTCAACAGCTTTTGCTATGCCCCTGATTATAATGACCACAGCAAAGAAAGATGAAAATGGAATATATCGTTGTAACGAATATAACTGGCCTACTCATCAGGATAAAATCGACTACGCTACTTCGTTCACAGTTTTATCCTACCTTATTCCTCTTCTAATCATTACCATCGCATACATACTCATTGGTGTAAAACTTCAAAAACGGGAGTTGCCAGGTGTTCAAACCTTGGAATATCAAAAGAAAGCCCATGAAACGACGAAAAAAGCCATAATAATGCTTGTCACGGTGGTTGTCGTATTTGCACTCTGTTGGCTTCCGCTCCAAGCGCGGGAATTCATGCTGAATTATTTTCCTCAGACCATCTCGCTCTTTCCGTATGAAGTGGAACTATTTCTACCTTGGATTGGAGTTTTAAACAGTGCAATTAATCCCTGGTTGTATGTTATATTTTCTGAGAATTTTCGCCGCGAGTTTGGCCGCGTTCTTTGCTGTATGGAAAACACTCGCTCTGATGCTTATTTGGGAATCCCTGCAACACGTGCGACGCCTATGACGACGCCTTTAATGTCTCGGCGCATGACGACTACGCCTGTTATTGGACGGCGCACTCTGTCAGCCGCTAACGTGCACGAGACGCTTCCTCTGCGACATTTAGCAAACGATTCGAAATGAACTGAATTTGAAGGACCCGAAATTATTCTTCAACTCTGATCACTGTACAGGCAAACGAGTTTCAACTTTGAAACTGTTATTTCAACTAGTTGAAACACTTTAAAAATACTTGTCAAGTAGCAAGGTAACGATTATGTTGTTTTTGTTTCAATCAGTCTTGGAGATTTAATCACCTTGTTTCTGGACTTACGGAAAATTGCCAACGGATAAGAAAAAATGGCGCTTTTCGCAGCATTTTTTTGCTGAAGAACAAAACTAAAATTTTAACCCATCAAAGCAAGAATGAATTAAATTTAGAATAAATTAAAGCTTAACATTATTTGTTTTTATGTAATAATTAACTATTAAGTTGATGAAATTTGAGATGTTTTGAGTTGTACTTAATTACCTTGTTTCCGTTGCATGAAATAAACTTTATTTATGGTGACATGTTTTGAACTATTGCGTTCTTAGGAAGCAAAGTTCAAGTTCATTTATGAGCGCATTCATGTTGGAGAAAAGTAAACAATCATGTACGTAGTGTTGTTTGCAGAATGCAACATGAAATAAGTTAATTCACAAGCGAACAAAAGTGGAAGTCGCCACGAGCAAACCGGGCAATCAGAGTCTGACAACAGTTGCTTACAATTGGCCGAATTCCCTTCGGCCTCTTTTCCATAACGAGGCCAGGTGCTCAAAAAATGTGTGAAAATGAGTTTAATTTGCATGTGAATGAAAACCGCTGACGTATTATCATATGAAAGGCTGAGCAACTGGGCTCGCTTTAAAAAAGAATTTAGATTCATACGTGTGCTCACAAAAGTACAGTCAAATTTCCAATCACGCCCTCTTTTTTTCCGCTCTGGCGGCCGGCGGACCTTCCATACAACCACTCGTACCCGAACCTCTCTTCCATGTTCACCTCTCCAAAATGGCAACGGCCAACGAGGCGTTTGTCTCCTTCGCAACCGTTGTTCGGTTTCGTCTCGAAAAGTGTTGTTTCCCCATCATGCTTTGCTTAACGAGACCCAATGACTGTGGGGGACTGGTGGTGAAGTGCGGTTACTGTCGGTATGATCTTAATTGACCACTGATAGAGATGCAACACGGTAAGAAAGGTGTTTAGACAACATATCCAATATGGGCTTGCGAGGGTACAGACATATCGCTCATCGTTGACTTCGTTATAGATATACATTCTTTTTGCATATGAAAGGTTACAACAACCACGATCACATGGAATTAAAGAATACCGAAACTTTGTGAATATTTCGCCGGAATAAAAACTAATCAGCGGAAGTATATAAAGAGTCATAACAGATATTAATGAAAATTTGCATAAATAACCATGTCCTTTTTTGGCAGGTAACTTTTGAATTAGTAGTTTTGATGAGGGTAAAGGTCACTGAATAATTCTGCTTTGTTGTATTGGATGTTGGCTAATATAAAGTGCTCTTAAGGACCCTTGTTAGTTTGATTATTTCTTCAGTGAAACCATCTGCCTCTCGGACTATTTACAGACTATTCGTTGCAGTCCTTCAGTGAATCATGAAAATTTAATACCATGCAACCAGCAAAAAAAAAACGGCCTTTGTCTTCGACAATGGACTTTGATGGAAGTATTTTCGTGTAATGAAAAGTGGAGTGCGGTTACAAGATGTGAATTCATCCAATAATTCTATTTTCTTTGATATAGAGGCATTTTTTAACTTTGAATATACTATCTATAGCACAATACTAACAATTGTTACAATAATCAGGGAAAACCTAAGATAAAGTGATTATAACCGAAACTTTTAAGCTCTTCAAGCTAGTCGTCTTAATCATGACCTTCTCTATGTATCCTAATGAAAAATTTTGCGCGCTAAAATGAAGCACCAAATACCCGACCCGGTGGAAATGTTGACTTCAGGTGGTATGCAGGTCTGTCTGTGTTTACACGTGATTTGCACAAATAACAGACATGTTGTTCAAATATTGTTCAATAAACGAGAGGTGAACATAAAAAATTGCGGAGCACACTGTTTGAAACAAGACAACTGAATTATCACAGGTAGCAAAAAGCGATTTATTTCGGATTAATGCGTTGTTTTTCTACTTCTTTCAGTGCCCGAGGTAAGCCTTAATGATTTCAAACCTCAAGTGGAAATTATTACCACGCTCTCTGGGTGGGCTTTACATGCATTTCTTTTTATCACAGTGTTTTGTTAACTTCGAAAATTTCAAAAAGATTTGAAAACTTTAATCAGTGCGGTTGTGGACTAAAAACAATTGTAAATTGATACTCAAAGATTTATGGTTTTCGGAAACCAATTATAAAAAAATAACATGACTTCAGCTCAGTAGACGGGAATCGGCACTAAAAGGTCAATATTTTAACTGAAAACGTGATAGCTGCTCGCAGAATATTTCCCTCTGGAAACATGATATTTTGGTACTGAAAGAACATTTCATTTTCGTCTGGAACAGATTCAGGCCTAGAATTGTTCACAGGGCTACAGAAACATGACCGTACCCCAGAAGAATCAGTTCAAGTTTTCGTAGTTGCGTTTGGCAGGGTGGCACAATGTGCAGGGGAGCTAAATTCTATCCTTTGATGTCTCTGCTTTAATTCACTTAGAACTACGTGGTCAGCCAGGTCAAAGTACTGAAACAGTTAGCTCGACAAGTGCCCTTTAAATAAACATCCTGCAGAACTTTCACTATGAATATAAACATCACGAACAGATACGATAAACAAAAGGTTTGAAATCAGGTAAGTTGACGTAATCAATATCACGATAAAACGTATTTTGTGTGCGGTTAAATATGTAAATATCAATTTATAAAAGGCCGTGATTTCGTGCGCACAGTTTGTAATCCTTCAATTGAGTCCTCAACAAGGATTTCTCTTCGACCTCCTAAAACATATTATCTAGTATATCCTAAATATGTTGTAAATTGATTGCGGCCCTCTAAAATCCAATGGAATTAAGGTCTCACAGGTCGAGACCATAACATGATAAACACAGTGCTTGTTTTCGCGTGTCGTGAGCGCCTTTAATTTTGACGCAAGCACTTGGAAAGCTATTGCTTTGACTCCAGAAGGTACATCACTGAGGTAAGAAGTTGTTACAGTGTAATAATGATGTTAAAGACCTATCACTATCATTAATGTTATTAGGAAACTCTTCAAGAACACGATAATTAATAACTGAGGGGCCTTTCAGAAAATATGCTGCGCAAAATGTTCGGAATTATAGTTGACCAGGTCACTACGGGAGATGAATAATTACTAATATGAGAGAGCATGGGGTGCGGTGGAGATTCGTGGGCTTCACGTGCGCGCAGCGAAAATTTCTCGTTAGCGTACACAGGATGCGGATGAGTAATAGCAATGATAGTGGAATATCTTTATAAGAACTGTTGAGTGGAACCAGCAGCTTGCTTGACCTTAGAAACGTGCCATCAAAAACTGGTTCGAGTCGCGGTTCACATGTAGAAGGTTACATAAAAGCGAAAGAGCGTGTGTTTCACACGGCTTAATTTCTGATCTCTTTTGCTTTGGCTGTATGTTGTTCAACACAAAACCAAGCAATGCTTTCATTAGCTAACTATCCAAAAGCCCCGTTGCAGATAGCTTCAGTTCATCACCAGTCTAAAAGGGTACTGCTGGTTTTTAACAAACTTGGATGCACCTTGTTTTTACAGAAGTTTCGGTGTAGTTTTCCAGTTCGGAGAGATGACTCTGCAGACGCCAAAGCGCTTTATATTACGCAGATGTTTTTAACTTCAATGATTTTTTGAGCCCTGCATTTCTAATCAGCTATTTAACTATTTCCTATATATTTTGATCATGATTATCTATCAAACTTTCGCATCTGCTCTTTACTAACGATGGCTTCGATAACAATGACAGGAAACTCCATAGAAAATCATAACACTGAATAACAACGAATCAAAACAAGGCCAAACCGTAAAAACTTGATGCTCTTCAGGGCTGTCTAATTTCATAATTCCAGCTAATCCGCTTTTAAATGGCACTTTTTTTCTGTCAGTACGGGTAGCTTTCGTGTAAGTTATCTGGGGATGAATAACGAATCAGTGCTTTATTTGCACTTTCGCGTTCTCATGTGACAATTAATAGTTTCGTGCTGTTTGTAAGTCTGACCTAATCTCTGAAGGAATTAGAGCAAAAAAGCCGGGCTAAAAAAATGCGGTGCGTTGTCTTTTGAAAGATCGTAATCTTGGAATATTTACGGAAAAAAAAGATAGAAAAACTCAATTTCAGTTAGCTATTTTCTCACCACTGAGCCTACGGATGAAAACACGGAGAGTATACTAACAGAGAATTATCAGCTGAAGATAAGAAAAAGTGGAGGACAAACAAAATTTCATCTTGTTACCATTTTACGCTTAGAAGGGCCTGAGACTGGTTATATAAATACGTTTTCGTGACTGTAAGGGATAACTGAGGTGTGATAGGTGACTGAAGCCGGCCTTAATACCTGTAAACCCGGTTAATCCAAGCTTCGGCAATGACCCTTTAATCTGTTAGCTAGTAGTTGTTTTACCGGCTTATTATACCCTCGTTATCTCATAAAAATAGCAAAACAACGCTACAACTCCGGGACCAGATGTTTAAAAGCCGATTTCGAGGGCTTGTTAATGCAAACTGTGATTTTTGTTTCATTTACGTATTTCATTCTTGGTTGCTATCACAAATATGAGGCTTTCGGCGTAAGGCTTACGCCGGATTGATGCTGAGTAAACCGCTCAGAAGAGCAAACGAGGAGAACCAATACTTGTTTCACTTACATCAGTAAAATGCCCGCTAGTCGCGAAAGAAATCACTAGAAGAAGCATTTTATTGCATTTAGCCTGGCCAAGTTCTTTTGCTCCACGCATGTATAAGGTAAGCCCGATATCACTTGAAATTTTAATCCAAGGGGCTCAGTCGTTACTAAGGTTCTCATTCACATTTATGATTGCTTCACGTGAAGGAATCTTTTGGTATGCTCTCTCGTATCACCCGAGCGACTCTAGCTTTCGAATAGTCTATAAACAAGTTCTTCTTCTAATAAGTGAGTTGTAACCAGGTGGGTTCAATTCGTAATTATATAAAATTGTTACGCTCACGGTAGAAACAATTTTAAAGATTGATATTCAAAAAGATATCCTAAAATTCTCACGTTTCGGCCAAGAACTCCAGGGGAAAGTAATAAGAGAAATTTACAAAAAGCACGAATTGTTGAGAAAAAGCAAATTTGAACGATTGTTGATAAAGTCTTGTCCTTTTAGCACTAAAGTAAAATACTCGAGTGGCAAATGAAGAAAAATCGTTTTGTTTGAGCAGGTCCCTGCAAATGTTTATCCCCATTGCTTCTAGAAGGCGTTGTGATTGTCAAATTGCACTTTTGCTTAATTCATAAATTAAAGAGAAGCAACCATGGGCGTTACTCTTCCTCTTCTTAGAGGCTATGGATCAAAGTAATGGTCTAACAAAATAACCTTTATTCATATCTAATAATTAATGTTTGATATTTTTAACACAAACTTAGATTGTAATTGAACAAACTTTAGTCTTTTATCAACAATCTGGGCACGGTCTAACAACCACAGAGAACACTTAGCTTGTTTCATTTAGTTTAAGGCCTGTAGGCGACTTCCCGTCACGTTTCCGCAGAGGGAATTAGAAGTTGTTTGGGAAGTATATTCGCTGTCATATTAAAGTTCGCTTTGGCTGAAAGCTTTTAAGGTTCGGAGAGTGTATAATGGCCTCGTCTTTTGCTTTAATTCTTCTTTTGCGTGTGTCTTCCGTCTCGGTCCTAAAGTTGCAAAACCGATGGTACCACTCTGATATTTCACGCATATTAGATAAAATATCTAATATAGGATATTGCATGGCCGTGCCTAATTATAAGGAAGAATTTTGTCTACGAATCAAACTTTCATCGAAAGAAGATAACTAATCATCCACGAAGGGACATGTTATGGTTTGTTTATTACATAGATATTAATTACAAACATAAAATCAAGGACAATTCTAAACCGCATTATAAGAGAACCGAAAGTAGAGATCACCTGCCCGTGAACTCAGCCGCTTGCCGTAGGGTTGCTTCAACGTCTGATTTATATGATAAGTGCATAAATGGTAATAATTACATTACTTGCTTGAAGTCCGACATCTCATTTCATGTCTTGGAGAGCCACTTATTTTGCAACGTTTTCTACTTGACAATTCATTTTATGTATTTCGTTCTTACTGGCATTGAGTATTTGGACTAGGAAAGTATATCCAAAGTAGATCTATAGTAAAGTTCGATACCAAGGAACCAACAATTATGGAACACTTCACTTATACAACCTGCAGCTAAATTGCGTCATTTTTTTACAATTTGCATGAACTTCCGGTGATACATAGCTAATTATGTTCTTCTAGAGTAATCTACTGTTTACTGACCCCGTTGACTCTGTTCTTGGCGGTTAGATGCATCTGCAGAAAAACCAATAGAAAAATAAAAGAATAGAATTCAAACAGGCTTCCGTTCAAGTTCTAAGAGGCCACACAGCGTGAGGACAGGAAGGCGGCAGAGAACTGAGGGCTATAAAATTTTCCGGTTTGTACCTATAGCCATATGTTGTTTAGTTCCTTTTTCTGAGAGTCGTCATAACAAACACTTCTTACGAGCGTTTGTACGGTACTTTTATTACGCTTTACAGTGGTGAGTTATACGTTGGCCTCTAAGCTTTACGAAAGAAGCTGAGTTCAGAAAACCGTTCGCACCGAAAGAGCTGGAGCAGAGATTGAATTTGATCGAGGTAAAATTACCATTAGTTAGATTCTTATCAACATTAGAAGTTACAATCATAAATTATAATTGTCACGTTTGCTCTTGGAGTTGATAACAGGACAGCCTTTGGTTCAAATATGTGAGCTACTAGCTAGTAAGACCAAGACATCAAGACTGAAACATAGCTGAAAGAAGAAATTAAATGAAATATGTCCAGCTTAAGCTAAACGTAATTAAAGTTTGCGATTAACCAAATTCGCGCTTTCAGCTTGATTTCCCTGACACGGTGAATCTGAATTAATATAACGGTTGTTTGCCATTCAGTTGACACAAAAGAAAATAAACTTAACACAAGGTCTGATGAAATACGTTGACTTTTGATTCGTAATGAGAAAGTGTTTGAAGCTGAGGCGTACATATTTACCACCACGACACTTAGGCCAAAATCACAGCTTTATCATGTTTATTAGCCTTAATCATATGCAACTAAAATTGAATTAGAAATATTAAACTAAGAGGATGCAGTGTGTGTGTAAACTGATACCAGGTATTTCCCGCGGATTTTAATTCAAGAGGTTGACTTCTGGCAGGCTTAGTTACCACACGACCTAACGTACTCTATATAATCGAGGAAATTTGCCTGGAATATCAGTTATCAAACAACAACAAACATATGAAACATATGTGTGAACTGCGGTTATAAGACGTATATGAGAACGATCCTTCGCAGTAAAGCACTATTTGAGCAATAGTGGAATAATATAATAGTGGAATTATAACCGCAGTTCACACATATGTTTCATATGTTTGTTGTTGTTTGATTTATCATCTACGGGTTTATATCGAATTAATTTGATGGCCTGCTCCCAGTTGGCTTGTTAGCTCAATTGGTAGAGCGCTGCACTAGTATCGCAGAGGTCAGTGGTTCGAATCCCGTACAGGCCTGAAAAATTTTTTTCAGGTCTGATTTCCACTATTGCTCAAATAGTGCTTTACTGCGAAGGATCGTTCTCATATAAATATCAGTTATGTTGCTATATATTTCCCTTCACAGTTGTCTATTATTTTTACACTTTCGGTTTTGTATTTGCAGTTGTGACTGAATTAACAAGAATAGAAAACTAAATTAATATAGAGACAAACGCAGAAAACCTTGCTTGGTTTCCGCCGTTTGCGTTGTTAAACGCATGTCTCGCGTACAGCGTGGTAGAAAGGAGCCAAAGGTACTCTTATATTTTCCGGTTTGCTTCTTTTTTCAAGTCATTTTAGCGAATTACTAAATTTAAAGGTTGAAGTGAGCATTTGTTCGGCACATTTGGAACACTTGATTTGAACTGGACACCACCCTAGGGGAGAGAAGATAGGTTAAGCAGCAGACACATGAGTTACAGAGGTGCCCTTCGGTAAGGCCATGTAAGGCCTTGTTTCATGAGACGTTAGATATATCACATTAACTGTTACAACACATTTAAGGGCCAGCGGTCCAACTGCGTACTAGGCTTCAGTTCCCTCGCGTTGGTATTTAAGTTTTGAGTTTTCGCGCGAAAAAATGTCATTCATGCTGTTTGTCGTCTTATGATCGTTATGCTGCATCCCGTGTCCGTTTAGATATCCAAACCGTCACGGTATGTTTTACGTTGTTATTTCGCTAGATTTATTTCGTTTTGTTGTTGTTTTATCATGTAACCGTTTTGAAATGTTGCCGGTACGTTCGTTACAACAGCTATATGTCCAGGTAGCTTTCGAAGGGAATGGAATTCAAAACAAATTAGGCTATTAGTTCATACAGTATCGTTCAGCTTCAGATTAAAGAAATGATTATTAGAAGAAATGAAACACGTTCCAAGATTTCACACCGAAACATTCGCGAGAGAAACGAGTCAAAATTCGAAATTTTGAAATGGAAGTTGAATCCGAGTCATCAAGTCGCGTACGAAATTGGCCCCATACCTCACTTTGATCTTACATCAGTGTGTAGGAAGAAAGCGGTCACCATACGCTAAAACAGCGCCGGGTAAAACACAGTTAGTTTAATCATGCTCAACAGCTTGCATCCCATGTAGACTAAAAATCGAAACAAAAATGTTCAACTTTCTATGTTTTTACAATGTGTCTGTTCTCTATCACTCTGGGAACATGGGTAAGACCGACAAAAATGTATCTAGACTTTTCTCGCCGTGGGTATTATAGACCACTGAGAAGTTTACATAGCTCGACAACTTTATTTGCATTTTATTCGCGTACGTTCTCTAAAAGGGTGACTGATATCTTTTCAGTTGGGTATGTCGATCACTACTTTATAGATCCTATGGGCAGGCCGCTATTTCACACGCTCAATAACTGGAAAGCAGACTGATCCAGCTTCAGGATAAATTTAGTGCGTGATCAGGGGCAGATTTTAATTAAAACCATTGTTTTTTTTACCAGCGGGTCGGGGAGAATTCCTGAAGGCGTCGTTTTAATTGTACAAAACAATCCTGTGGTTTTTTAAACTTCTTAAAATGCATGATTATTTAAAGCGCTATTAAAGCAATCGGAAGGAAAATGTCAAAGTGTGAAAAGCTAGAGCTAGCTGTGCCGTGAAAATTTAATTTTTAGATCTGTTTTTTGTTTTTTTTTTTGTTTTTTTACTTTAACACAAAACCGTGACATGTTAAATGAATTTGAATCGTCAGTTATTTCTCTTGGAATACCACGGTGATGATATCCCATCTGAAATCTTTTGAAATATTCCTGTCTTTGAAAAATTCTTCAGTTTGACTTTTTCCGTAATGATGACGAGACGTGCTAAATTTTTAAAGAGAGACTTTTATTTAAAATCCAAGGTTTACGTAGGCAGGATGTTCGACAAATCCCACGTCCTTTGAAACGCTGAATTCAAAGTAGAATTAAGAATTATTTTTCACTAAGTTTATATTGAAAAAAACACTTATAACCGTGATTCCTCAAACCTAGATGAGAAGCGTCTAAGAGCCAATTAATCCTTTCCACTCGACTTTATTTCTCTAGTCTCATACTGTTATTTTCAGAGATGTTTTCCTCTTCTTGCGCAGTTTTTGAATGGTCCAAAACGAATACAGTTGTCATTTTAGAATCTCCGATAAACCACACTCGCCATGATTGGTCAATTTTAGCCTAGTAACTATAGGCCGTATTCTTTAAAAGGACTTGCTTTGCACGTTCAGGAATTACAAGGATTTCCCTTCTTTGGGGCTGTAGCCATACAACGAACACGTTGTAATTTTTGTTGTTGTTCCTAACTGTAAAGTGTGAATCTGAGGTTTTGCTGCTACTTTGGACAACGAAACGTTGAGGAACGAGAGATAAACCACAAAGCAGAAATTTTTACCACCTGCTCGTACATAAATTCAGATCAGGACGCATTAAAACAAGAACTTTCAACCAAAGGTTTTCTTTTGTTATGGTAGTTGACTCATTAAGGCACGTCGCGATACGTTGAAACGCGAGAGAAGTTTTCTCCAACACCCCATTAAACTTTCAGTGAACAGCTAATTTGGTCCCATAGTGTTAATGAAAAGTTCTGACACCAGCTTTTATGTAATCAGCTGCTGATATACCGTTATGATTGGTCGAATTTTTTTCACTCAACTCGAAATACAAACGTTACTCTGTGTTGTTTACAACAGAGACTTCGAAGGTAAATTTCACGAAAGGTGGGTGGAAGCTGAGTAAACTTAGGACGAGCTGACCTTAAGAGAACTTTTGAAAACGAGCTAGTATGATTTCTAAGTGTATCTTAATAATTAGTTGGTTATCAAAATAAAGTTGTTAAAAAAGGTGAAACACCGTGGCGGATTTTGAAAAGCGAACATTGCGAGCGTTATTTGTTCCGACGACAACTTTACAGAAACGTATGCGCTGATAGCTTTTCAAAATTTGCCACGGGGTTTTACATACCTCTATCAACTAACAGTAGATAACCAATTGACTGTTTCAGCCAATGCAGCCAACGCAGCAAAACCTCGTTCATTTGCTTCGTTGCAACTACAGGTGTTAATTGTTAGATAATTAAACTTTGCCGACAGACACTTTGTTGAGCTTGAGTGGACATTTTTAATATTACCCTTGAAAACGACATGATCATTGAAATTCTGCGCAGAAAGCATACTATATCACACGTTATTTAATTTTACAAAGATGTTAGGTGGCTTAAATCTTTCTTTCTGGTGGATTCCGGACGTTTCAGGTTGACTTAAAAATATTTACACACGGTGGCAGCCATAAAATGGTTTTTTTTATCTGAATGGTTTGTCAATGCATAAATTTACAGAGTGCACTATTACGGCAAAACACGTCTTTGTCAAACTGAGTCGATGTGATTGGTCCATTTGAGAGTGTAATTGATAGATCTTCAGTTTATAATTTAGTTTATCGAGCCTGATTAGGGTTTGGGTGGTTTGAGGATAAATATTGCACAATTCAGCGGATGAAGACCTTTATGTTTGTGTGCCGAGTTTTAATCAAGATATTTCATATTCGTAACACTTTTATAAAACCCATCAAATGACGAAAATTTTGGTCTGGTTTTGTGGAATCAGCGCGGATTACTGGGGAACCGAGGATTCCGAAGTCGAGAAGTCATACGATAGATAGGTCATCACATTAAGCAAAGAAAGCAGATTGGTGAGTTCGGTAAATGTGTTGTTATTGAGACCGGATAAGAATTAATTGGTAGCTTTGAGTTACGAATTACTGAATTATGGCACAATGAGAATACGAACCTCTCTGCACAACAGTCAATTTCTCATTACCCGATCAATGTTTTCGCAAGTGCTGTTTCACTCGTTTTTGGCTTTTGTTTGTTGTTGTTGTTGTTGTTTGGATTCGTTTTGTTTTAATCTGATTGCCACACGTTGGTTCCTATTCATGGGAGCGTGAAGGTTACCAATAGTCCTTGACAAGCAAGCCCTCTGCTGGTTAATTGTTAAAGGTGGTGATTCTCAGCTTGAACTACGCGGTTGCTTCTGAGAGAGAATAGAGTTATTCGTGTAACTCGAAGGCTCATAGCACGTAGCATAAAAAGGAATAAGTTTAATGTTCCGTGTTGCGATTTTAGTCAACGTGAAACATCCTGTAAATAGTAAAAAAAAGACGCTTTATTGAACTGCTTAATCACGGTTATTTTCAATTACAAAAAAATGGAACTAAA
Organism: Stylophora pistillata; assembly: GCF_964205215.1. Taxonomy (NCBI): domain Eukaryota; kingdom Metazoa; phylum Cnidaria; class Anthozoa; order Scleractinia; family Pocilloporidae; genus Stylophora; species Stylophora pistillata. The sequence continues at coordinate 31,351,913 of NC_142525.1, forward strand.
CCTTTTCTATTAGCACAATTAGGCCGAATGATTTCTCGCTAGTAATAGTAGAAGAAGGGAGTTAGTCTTAAACATCGTCTCAAGACTATAACCGTGAAATTAACGTTAAAATTAAAGTCAGCGTCTATTACGCTTTGATGCGTAATGTGACAGATTTGAACGGTAAAACAGATCTTGGTTGATGACAGTATTCATCAACTCCGCTCATAGAGGAGGCAATCCAGAGGAAAATAACGAAAGTCGTGACCTAACTAATCGATAGATACATGGTTTGCCCTTACGAAAAGCAGTGAAAAGCAAGTAGGTGACAACGATAACTTTATCTTTTATTTTTTTTTTCACATTTTTTTCATTTTAGCATTTTAATGTTTTCGACCAGCTGTGAGGTGACGTTGGGATATATAATGACATGAAGCAAATCTTCATGTTTTCCCATTCTTTCTTTAATTAATTTAACCTTGCCAAACGCCTTCTGTAGGTAAAGGCATTTTACATGGAAGAGCTTCCCCAAAGTCAAAGTTAATTTCAAAGGACGCATTTTGGTGTCGCTGTAATTTTCACTGAACGAACGTGTTGACACATCTAATTTTAATCGGTGATTTTCAGTGACAGTAGTTTTCTGATTATTTACACGGCTATTTTTCTTTTCAATGCACCTAAGTGAGCCCGGATTATTTATTAATTCATAGCATGTTCTGAGCCTTCTAACTAATGATGCACTTGACTATAAAAGAGTTGTCATTACCCCTTGACAATTTACACTGCCTATCCCACCGTTAAGGCTTGATAATGAAGGGTTCCCTTTACGTTATAAGGATCATATCTACACGAACACCTTTTAGATAAATGACCGTGACGTCGAAGGAACAAATGGCTAAATCGTTTTGAGCCATTGTTCCTGAAAAATTGTCGATGCTATTGGAGGACAAATTTAATAATGGTTATCACGTGTAAACAGCGCTTATAACGTTTGTTCACTTTTTCCGTTTTCATTTGAGTTATAAGTTCGCCAGGTAAATATTAATTAGTAACTGTTCCAGTAAGTTCTTTATCTAGGTAAGAGGTCTGCGAAAAAGTTTTTACTTCGAGCTGTGACGATCAAGTCATCTCGGTTAGCGAACACTGAGACTGGCCGAGCGCTACCTGCATTCTCGTTTGACAGAAGCCCAAACAGCTCATATAATATTCAGAAGGAAACAGGTTTCGGTAGGTGGGAGAATGTTAGTTGTCTTTAGTGTGTTTTAATCATCAATACTTCTCCAAGGCTCTTCCTCTTTTTCTTGAAAAATCCTACAAGAAGGCCATTGTTTAATAAAAGTGTGTTTTGAAGAATACACTTCGATCACGGTTTAATTTTTTTGTTTGTTTGCCAAGATGAAAAGTAAGTCACTGATGAGGTGTTATATGATCTTGTTGCGTGGCATAGAGAACGAAACTGAGAGGAGCAGTGTTATCACAAGTTTTAATCAATAATTCAAACGGCATGTTTTGTGTATGTTGAAATACAAAATATGTTGTAAAACTACAAGAATAGCTTCATTATTTCATTTCACACCTGGTAAATTCATCTCTGTTCGATTTTACGACTTCGCTTTTGAATATTTAAAAATCCTTTACGACCTTCCTTGGAAACCCTCATTCATTCAAGAACCGGTTTCGTGTCGGAATAACTCTTTAAAAACAGAAGGCAGATTGTGGAAGTCCTCATTAATGATAAATACAATCAAGGACGTTTTATTATATTCTAACGCCCAACGCTTTTTTAAGGTTAAGAGTTCGGCGTTAAATGTAAAAAAAATTGGCCGTTAAAAACATTGCGCACACGAAAAATTCGCTTAAGATGAATTATCATTTTCTTTTTGGGAACAAATCTCCTAACAAATAGGCACAGCCATTAAGAAGATCCTAAATCTTTTTCATTTTAGAATAGGAGCGAAATTTTACCCGTTTCTCCATTTCATGCAATGCTTTGGGAGAATTAAAACTTTTAGAATTATTTTTCTGAAGTTACACAACTCATTATACATAAGATATAAAAGTTTCGCCTGAAGAACTGCATTAGAAATAAAAATATGATCGCTATATTACATGGTTGGGGAGGCATTATGTGTCCTAAAGTTCGTTTGGTTGGAAGGTTTGTTTATATCTTAATTTTGTGTTTCTAAAAAGGATTTTTCTTTCTATCGGCTACATTATTCTCCAGTATTCCGTGACGGCCTAAATTCGTTTGGGAATTAAACGAAGAGTTTTTCAGTTTTTAGAAACGCCATATGTAACACGGTCCCCTAAGACCTTACGTAAAAGGAATTGAAAGCTATTTTTGGAACTAAAATCATTATTAACAATGTGCTCCATCCTTCTTTAACTTAACTTTTAACGTTAGATTTTTGACTGACGGCATCATTTGGGAATTCACGAATGCAGATTGTTTGGTATCAAGAATCACGAACAAGAGTGATTAATATTCTTTGTATGAAAATCCATTTATTCTTATGTATATGAACGCAGTGCTAATGTGTTTATATGGAGGATGAAAGGAAATCAAGTGTATTGTTTGATATCTCTTTCCTCAATATTTCCGCGCTCATATTGATTTTATCGCTATGATGGCCTTGTATTCTTTGTACGTGCAGTAAGACTTAAGATAAATAAATTCCGGACAGTACTGCGTTTGCGCCCCTTTGAGTGCTATGGAATACTCCGTTGCATACCTTTACGAAAATTTCTTACATAAACAAAATATCAAAAATTACCAATCATTTAGTTTTGGTTAGTTTCCTTCGTTGCTGTTAGACTTCTGGATCAAGATATCTTAAATCAAACTATAGATAAGTTATTACAAAACACTCCAATCTTCTGTGGAAAGAGAAAAACGCTTATGGCAATATTTCAAGCTATACGATGATCAGTTTTTTTGGCTGTTTCATTGCTTAGTTGCGCTGGAAAGTTTTGGCAAAAGCTCAGAAAAAGTTTTGTAGCTTGGCAAAAAAATCAAACAAAGGTTTCTCTCTGAGAAGAAGGATGTTCAACTGAATGTTAAATTTATGCAACTGGGTTTCAAGCCATGTAATCAAACTTTCCACCTTCCTGACTGATAAGATTTTTGTTGCTATTTTATATACCCCTCACTGTTTTCACGTCTTTCCTGACATAATTTGGGAGAGTTCGTTATGAACTTTCACTTCCAATAAACTTTACATGTGTAGTTCACTACTGCGTGCGTGGGAGTTGGTACAAGTAAACAAACAATTCCTCTTTTTTTTTTTTTGCTCAAAGTCCTTCATCCTCGACTAAATTTGAAAAATCATTTCTGGCATCGTTTTGTTCTGAAAAGAAAATCATTGGGTCTCAATTCGTTCAGTAACTATCATAAAACATATTTTGTATTCTGCTTCTTTTAAATCTTTCTCCTGGAGGTGTACAGGATTGAATTTAAAATTAGCATGATGTAGTATAGATATGACTGAACTAGTTCAGCTTACAACAAATAACGATACAAGGAAGGCAACGGAATTGAGAAACTGACTTGCAGGTTGATCATTCAGTGCTGTTAAGGACGTCCCAAGTTCACTTGAATTAAATTTATGAACGAATTCAATGTGCAGAGGAAGAAAGCATTTTTAATTTCTAAAAGACAGCTAATTTTACGAGGTTTATTTTTTCTTTCGTGTGATGGTCTCAGTAAGCAGATAAGAAAAAAAATTACAATTCTGGGTGAAATATCTTCTTTTTTTTTTTGAAGGCAGTTGAATTCGATCCTAAATACAAACGTCGCCATCGCGAGTCAAACATCAAATTTCAGACTCAACGCGCTTCATCAAGTTTATATCTCAGTTCTCTTAATTTGGATCTGACAGGTTGACTTTCGACTCGGCAGTCTGTAAAATTTATTTTACACATGAACAACTTGTCATTTGGCAGAGGCTAGAAATGGGTACTTCAGAAAGAGCAGAACAAATTCTGTGGATTTGCAAAATATTCTGACGCCTTCTAGTGGCGGAGTTGCGATGATGCTTAGCCCCCTCAGGTATGTTTGTTTTTTTGTTTTTTTCTTTTTCTTTGTGGGATCTCAATCACCTGCAGTAGTTGTTAGGCTAACACATGATGCTCGAATCAATTTTAATTTCTGACTTGTAGTCACGGTTGTTTTCTATGCGGGGGAGTGAGGGGAAGGGTTCAGTCACCCTCGTATGATTTTCCTGTGATGCTTGTATCGGCTGATTCTAAACACTAAGTTTTCTGAATTTGTTCGTGGTCGTTTTGAATCGTGATCTTGCTCGTGATCGTGATCATGTGAAAAACGCGGGCAAGAACATTATGCTGGTATCAAGAGTGTAAGTGAAAGCGCGGGTCTTGTTAGCACAATTGGGGATGAGGCTTGAGTCATTAGGAATATTGCGTTAACACTGATGTCCTGTTATAAGCCAGTCGAACTCTTACATATTTTCTCGTCGATCTTCAGTGAAGGGATCATTATGAAATCAAACGTCACTTTCTTCAAAAAGTGTTTCCTCTGTATGAAGTAAACTTTTGAGTCGACTTGTAAATACTAGCAAAATGAAAAACTAGTCTCAAAGTGAATGCAAATTAATCAAATAATAATGACAGCATCTGACCCTGGAACATCTCATCGATCTTTCATTGGTAATTTTAAATAATCAACAATGCATTTGTAACTCCAGACGGTTATTGGCGCATTATTTAATATCGTGTGTTGACTTGTTGGTTTTGATCACAGTAAAGAGACACCCTAGGGAGTGTTTTATTTTTCAAGACTCAAAATTATTAGATTTTACAATGGCTTTTTTTTTCACCTAGCAGGTGTACTTGTTTTTCATTGACTTCAACGTCGTTTTATCGAAAGGTGTTTGGATTAAAGAATCGCGTAATCAATCATACGGAGTCGCTCACTGATTAACAGGACAGTTATCATCAAAGAGCTTCCGCCGGTTTATATGAGAATTGAAATCAAGCACTTTCCTTCTGTTGGACGATCAAACGGGAGAAATTTCGTGTTGGAGAGAAAAGCACCGATCTGAGTAGGGGGTTGAATCAACACCTAAAACCGAAAAAGTAGGTTTTGAGATCAATTTCACTTTTCTTTGTTTCGTTTACGCCTTATGCAATGTACAATAATGTAAATAGCGTAAATAGTCCGAAAATACCGCTAGGAGAAAAACATGCATTTATACGGTTCTTTGTTTCACTGAACCAGGAATTTCATCAAAAAAAGTACAGAACGAGGACTACATCGTCGCTAAAATTGGGAAAACGAATTTACTAAGGTCTTACTCATATCGGCTGTTTCTCATATGAAACCCCAATCATATTAATCAGACGTTGTTTATTTTTCTGGACTACGATAGGTGTGTTTTAAGAAAGGCCTGCTCTCCCCATTGATTTCGTCTAAATTACCGGTGAAGTTACCTTCCTCATATCTCTCCGATATTATGAGTGAGAGAAATGATTTGCTAGTCACGCAGTCTAAACTTCGAACTAACTGAAATGATAGAAGAGGAATAGTTAAAATTATGCTTTTTATAAATTCATTAACACTGACAGACGACGCCTGAATAAAAGTCTCTCAATTAATCAAAACTTAATCATTGGAAAGTAGGGAAAACAGTCTTCAATGTAAATTTAGAACGTGTAAGGGTCTCTTTGTAAAGGTATTATCCTTCCTTTACTGACTTAAACTAACTTTACTGACCCTGCAAAAGAAGTAAAAACAAACGTGATGACGCGTGTAAACGGATGATAAAAGTGAATAACGCCCCCTGTTAACTGAAACTTGCTAATTCTGTGATGAACACTTTCAAGGACGAAAGCTTTATATCGCGGGAGGATAAAAAAATATTAGAATTGCGAGAAGCTTAAAATATCATCTAGAAGGGTGATTTTTTCTGCAAGAGTAACTTTGTTTATCCTTAGAGAAAAGCTCTCGCTCCCTATCACCTGCTTTACCCGGGAGGACGTTTTGCAGAGAAAGGTAATTCTTTTTTCGCTTGCACCTGTCGGCTAAATTACATAGTTATCGGACTTGAGCCCCGACCTTCCGTGAATGTGCTGAAAGGTTCGATCACGAAGGGGAGAAAGGGAAAGGATAGGAGCGGGGATGGACTGAGCTATTAAAGGTAAATTGTAGCATAGACAAGGTAGCGTCCGAGCGTCTAGTACGAGAAGCTAGCTCACTTAAAAATTAGGTGAAATATATATTTTTCTAATTCCTGTTTTGGCAACTTACTTTTGATGTAAAATCTAGTTGACAAGCTAACTTCAAGTTTTTCAGTGCTTCTGAACTTATTTGTAAATGATTAAATCTCCATCAATAGAGGTTTCCCGCTGATGTCACGTATCCCGTAGCAACCCTGTTGGCCGCCATCTTGAAGGTCAGGTCTTCCAATGTTAACAAGCGATTCTGATCATGTCTGCGAAAAAAACTTACTTTTCAACGCTCGATCCACTCGATAAAGAGAAATATTTGCAAAAACTATCTTATATAGACAATATTGATCCGTTTGAGATCGCAAATAAGGAATGATCGTCAAATGTTAGCGATTTTCCACCAATAACTTACGTGGACCTCGTGAACTATCTAGTCCTAAATTCACTGGACAAAAAATTAGGATGTATATGAAGACAGTTTAAAAAAAATTTCGTCTCTTAAGATTTTGCAGACGAAATTTTAGACCATGAATTCTAGCCAAAAGGTACTTTGTATTGCTTCCCAATAATGCTTGCTGAGTGGCTGCAAATCCTTTAGAAGATCAATGGTAAGTTTAAAGTGCTTTGACAACCTACAATCCAAAAATGTTTGATGGTTTTACTCTCTCGAAATGGGTATATTTTCAACAGAACTGGGTTTCCTTGATACAGCGACGTTAACTCATATAGTGATTTTTCTCATTGCTTTAATTACCACATGGTTGGCTCTTGAAACGATGATTTCTTTTGTTCAAAGGTTGGAAAAATTGGATGGAACATCAAAAGAAATTTGATATTAATGTTTTTAGACCAGATACTTCACTATAAGTGATGAGCCAGCTCTAGGAAATCACTCAGGTGCACTACACTGATGGGTAGACCCTTAATATATCAGGTCTATATGGAAGCATTGGGTTACACAACAGCCCAAAATAACCCACCAAGAGGTTCAGGGAAAAAATCCTTGGACCCTTACAATAATTACCTAGAAAATAGGGCTACACTGCACTCATGTGTGTCACATTAAGAGCAGCCCTTCTGCAACAGCTCAAGGAGCACTTCTAGTTGGTTTTTTTTTTTTTTTTTTTTTTGGCAGCCTGTGTGTTGCCTCTAAGAAAACACTGGGTTACACCACCATTTGCTGGTGCCCAAATTACACAGTCCCTAAAAAATAGTAGTCACACTCATCAATACTGCTCCCAATAACAATAATGATTCATCCACTCCCAATAATTAAATTTTTCAGTAAAGTACACAATCAGTGCATTGATATTTATGGGAAATGCATGGAAACACAACCCCAAATAGAAAACAAAACAAAACAGGTAATTTTCTGGTACAAAAAATTCTGCTCCTGAAAATGAAATAAACCAGACACAAGAGTGGCAGGGCTCACTCCCTGCCAAAGCTATATAAATTTTTAATTCCAATATGCATTGACTTGTATACAAGTCCCCACGACACTGAAATGCTTCCATGGGTATATGCTCCAATTAACTAGTAAATTCAAGGTTTATCTATCTCAATTAACCTTAAAAGTCAAACTTATTCCTGTGGAAAAGTTTGCGTGCAAACTATTCTGGTTTCCCATACAAGAAAGTTCAATTTCGGGAAAGCCACAAATGAAACATTACTCACTTCCGAACACCAGAGAAGCACTGACTAGCAAGATGTGCCATTTTGCCAGCTGCCAACCTTCGATGTGCCATCGAGAAAGCTTTCAGTGCTTCAATGGGTATGCTCTGATGAACTGGTAATTTCAATGTTTACATCTATCTCAAACAACCTTAAAAGTCAAACTTACTCCAGAGATACAGTTTGCATGCAAACTATTCTGGTTTACAATACTAGAAACTACAATTTCAGGAAAGCCACAAATGAAACATTACTCACTTTTAACAACAGATAAGCACTGAATGGCAAGACTTAACATTAAGAAAGCCTTCAGTGCTTTAATCAGGACTACTTAGGATTTCAATTTGCGTCTTTTAGACGAAAGATCGAGCGCTTTTTCTCCTTGATGGACGATAACACTTGGGAAACAATAATATCCCTTCTTGTCGCGATTTTAGCGGTTGGAACAATCGACAACAGAGAAAAAATTGACCATTTTTACGTCAGCCCTTCGGTTCTTCTTATGTTTTCCGCGAGAGGTTGACCTTCAAGATGGCCGTCAATGCGTTTCTATGGAAACGTGACGTCATGCGGGAAACATTCGGGCCGACTGAATTCGGTTATTATTATGTAAAACCCTGCAGAGTCTAAAATTAGTGCATATAATCTAAACACTTCAGCTTTGTTAAAAGCTTGGACACAAATTCCTAACCTACCTGAAAATCCTAATACGTTTTGGTCGACATATATAAAATGGTCGTTGTGGCTGGATTTATATGGTGATCCCATTAGACATGCTCTATGCGCCTCATCATCAAACATTACTATTTCTAACCGAAATCAATTCTTGCAGGAAAAATGAAGATTTTTGCGGCACAAATAAATTAAAAAGTCGTTTTCTTAACTTAACAGTGAAGGGCTTCGTTGAAGGTACCTATTGCACTGTTTTGCGCTAGAGACACAAGGTTTTTTCAAGGGGAGAATTACTTTTTTCGATGTGAAAACGGTTTAATACTTTTTATAACCAATCAAACATTGGAGCCTGAAAATACATTTGAAGATCACAAGAAGCGACAGTAAAGGTTGCTGCGGCCTTAAAAGCTTTTAAGTGATATCTAGCAGTTTGTCTACATCGCCTATTTATCTGATTCACCACATTTAATGAGTGATGTGGGAATTCAGAATTAATTTTAAAATTTTGTCATAGCCTTGTCAAAATTAATTCCACTGTACACTACCAACAGCTCATTAGAAATTTCGAAAGCCCAAGGGTGAATTGACTAATTCCAAATTGTATTCGGGCTCTCGGCCTTTGCGGGAAAACGATTATTTCGGACTTAAGAGCATTCTAGCCCGTCACTTGTCAGATTTTAACAAACCGCAGAAGCTTTTTCCATATATATATATATTCTAGAAGATACTATGTGATAAGTTTTAAGAGTAAACACGCGGCTGTTCCCGATAAATTGCGTCGGCAATTGACGCACAATTTTTCTCACTAAATCTCCCTTTTTGGGAAAGTTACGTTTCAACGATTTTAATCTTTTCTAAAGCATCGCGTTTGTGTAAGTTTCTCATGTACATTACACCTCACGATCAATGCTATGAAGAGAAGCAAATTGTTACTGTTTGCTTTAAATTGATCGCTCACTAATTAATATTTCAAACAAGCTTATTCTGAAGAACGCAAATCATTTTTCTTCTTCAGTACTTTATCTAACATCATTAAAAAAATTTCCTTTTTCAAAGTACGAGACTTCTTTTGGCGTCTACTAACTTGCGTTGTTTGGATAATTGATGTTACACAAATCGTCTTGTTTTTGGCATTTCAAATCGTAATGCATTCCCTCGAAGCATTGAGGCCAGAGGTTTCTATATCTATGCATGCAGAATGCTAAGATTAACAGAGCGTTCTTGCATACATAGATACCGAATTGTGGCGGCGACATTACAGCCGATACTATTCAGGAATCTATACGTGCGTGAATCGAGGGCTGAAGGGCTCAGCTTTTTATCAATGAGATTCTAACTGCCGTCTTCTACCATGGAAACGAAGCGATTTTCTTTTTATCTTTTAAATTGCTGCGCTATTTGCGAATTACACATCGGAAACTTGAAACAAATGAAAGACAAAATGCATATTCATTCGTCTGCCAGTATTACTGATGAAATGCTCGATCAGTAGATGATTAGTCTTACTATTGTCCTATCTCCATTGGGAGTATTTTGAGAGAAAAACAAGCGCTGCTCTCTGACCAGCCTAGAAAGGAAAAAAGAAGACTTGATAAAAAAGAAATTTGAAAATCTAAAGGTATGTTCGATAGATAGTTTCAAGCAAAACTTTTGTCAAACGAACAAAAAAAACTTTGATTCATTAGGTCTCTGTTGACATGTCAGTGTAATGCTAACTACGTACCATGAATCGTTTACCCTCTATATACCGCTACATCTTTGGTGTGATGTTACCCATGTGAATCCAGACCTTTCTGGGGTTTGGGCTTAAGGAAGTTCCGACTTTTCAAGCATCAGGTAAAAAAGAAGAAATGAAGCATAAATAAAGGGGATAAGTGTCCAAAGAAACTGTGACACTGCGTCGGAAAAGGTATCATCCAAAATTATTTTGTTTAATCAACTGAGTTGATAATGTAAATTGGCGAGCGAAGAGAGTTTTTAAAGCTGACGTTTCGAGCACTAGCCATTCGTCTGAGAGAATCAATCAAGCAGAGAACCGAGTGTTGGATGAGAATGATCCGTTTTCGTCTCAACCAAAGCCAAAGATTTTCTTCCATCCTGGCGTTTTCGTTGTTATTTTATCCGTCCTCCCTAATTTGTTTTTACTCAGATTCACATATCTTTAGACTCCACTCAAAGATCATTTCTGGAAATCTCTATTTTATCAGGTTGAATATGGAGTGCTCAGCTTACTGCTAGAGTCATTATCAGTACCTTCTGAATCATAAAAGATTACTACAGGCTCACGGAAAGCATGAAAGAGGACCGTTGTCATTAAACTTTCATCAACATGAACACTTTGGGAAATATTTTTCGTCGGTATTTATTTAAAAATCTTTTGATAATTCTCTAAACTGGTTGATTACAATTTTAATTGAACCGATTGGAGTGCAATTTGCTCTAAAATGAAAAGTATGATTTTAGACCGAACTGCACTAATCCATTTTGAAATCGCAAAATTAAATCTCCCAAACACAAGATTGTAATCAGTGCAAATACTATATTGTTCCACTACTGAACTGGGGCAAAATCTGCAGTTCGATTGGTTACTTTAAATAAGCCTTGAAATATAAATGGATGTTTTCTTTTAGTGTTGCTTTCTCATAGGCTGGGAAAAAGGACGGCATTTTGACGAAAAAAAATGAGATTCGTGAATAAATCACACAGTTGAAAATTAATCAGATCCGGCCAGTGGTTTAAAATTGGACGTAATAAATCGAGAAATGAACCTCGTCAGATATTTTCAGAGACATATTTTCCACTTTCATTTAAAACTTGTCAGATTTTTTTAGGACACAACCTGAGGGAAATTTTCTCTGGAGAAGCTTGGCCTCGTTATGTTAGTCTTGCTGTTATGTAACATATAAGAGTTTGAGTTTTGATAAACCATGTTTAAATCAAAGTTGGTATGACAAAAAGGATAAAAAATTATTATTCACACATAGATTTTTTTCTCTTTTTTTCTTTTTCCTCAACAAGCAGGTGGATTACAATTTGAGTCCGATTCTGTGATCGAAATATAATCTACGGCAAAAAACATTCCGGAATAAGAATCATTCTTTAATCTTTTTTTCCTCAACAATTTTTTTTTTCCTCATTTCGATATCGGTCAAGTGCGAAAGAAATATCTTGAGGAAAGTTTTTCTTGATTTATTTGAACTTGACCCTGATTGTAACTCGAACGTTTTGGATGGGTAGCAGAATTTCGCCTTCCTTCTTGGCTCGTAAAGACTACTTCATTGTAAAACCTAGTTTATCATCTGCACAAGATCAAGTTCAACAACTATTCTAGTCTCCGTGAAGCTCAGTTCAACTGACCACTCGGTGAAGAAAGTCATATCAAATTTCGACGTAGTCAACAGATGTATTCAGAATCTGATGATCGATATTTACAGAAATTTATATCAAGTTGTCCTAAGGGTCAAGTTATGCTAAAATGATAACAAGGTTTTCTGTGTTACTAAATCAGTTTTTTATATACAATGAATATATGAAGTTCATATATTTGAACTGCGGTATTAAATACGTATGATGCACGATCCTTCGCAGTTATGATGCACGACCCTTCGCTTGTTAGCTCAATTGGTAGAGCGCTGCACTAGTATCGCAGAGATCAGTGGTTCGAATCCCATACAGGCCTAATTTTTTTTTTTTTTTTTTCAGGTCTGATTTTCGCTATTGCATAAATAGCGCTATCTACTGCGAAGGATCGTGTATCATACGTAAATTTTTTATATTACTGACCTTTCTCTTTATTGTACAGCATTTTCCATGGCTTCTAACACATCACAAAATGACACCCTCTTGCCATCTGGTGGGGGAACCCAAATCCCGACGCGCGACATTCAGATTGGAGTCACAGTACTCGCAGTCACTGTTTTTATCCTGGCAGCAATCGGTAACTCGCTGGTGATCTACATCGTATGTACAGTCAACCAGATGAAGAGCTCCACAAACACTCTCATTGCCAACATGGCTGTTGCAGATCTTCTCATGACCATTGACATTCCTTACATACTCAAATGGGTGTACGTGTGGAATGGCTGGTTCGGTACTTTCATGGGCCCCGCCCTGTGCAAGTTCTTTCACTCAGCTCAAGTTGGTTCCCTGGCTGCATCAGTGTTAAGTTTGGTGGCGATTTCTTTAGATCGCAGTTTCGCTATTTTGTTCCCAATGAGGACAATAATGACTAAGAACGTTGTGCGTTTTGCAATAACTGCGATTTGGCTCGGCGCACTGGGTTTGTCTATTCCAATAATGCTAGTTGTCAAGAACATCAGAGATGAAGGAACGGGAAATATGATCTGCGACGAGGATTGGCCACCCACATCACATAAAACGTACACAGGGTTTTTAATCACAACCTCCTACCTTATTCCAATATCGATTATCGCGATAGTTTACTTCTTAGCGGGGATGCGCCTTTGGAGCAGGAAACTCCCTGGTCATCGCACATTAATGTCGCACAAGAAAGCCCAAGCGTCCAGCAGACGCGCCACAGTTATGCTAATAACAGTGGTCATTGTTTTTGCTCTTTCATGGTTTCCATTTCAAGCCTTGGAAATCATAAGGTTTATAAATCCTGAAATACTAACGAAATTTACAGTTCCAATGGCAGTTTGGTATGTCATTCCCTGGTTTGGTTACTGTAACAGTGCCGTCAATCCAATTATTTATGTGATCTTCTCGGAGAATTACCGTCACGAATTTTATCGAATCCTCTGCAGGGGACCAAGCCGAAAAGAGCGTTACAAGAACACTATTGTATACAGCCGAAGCACCACTCGCATGACACGCTTATCAAGAGGTAGCTCATTGGCTGTCAGTATTCCTCTTCAGAAGCTTAGAGAAGAAGCTGACCATACAAGAGGAAGTCCGGAGACGTCGTGAGTCCAGTCCAAGCTACTTAAAATCCATCTTTTGCAAAAAGTCCTCCTGAATTGGGGAGAAAAACACTACAATTAATCAAATATTTCTGAGCTGTTATGCTTGTTTTTGCCTTATCTTAATGTTGCTTGATGTTATTCTCAGGAAGAATTTTTCAATCAAAACGACTCTCTTGTCTTTTCCTAACTGCTTTCGTTTTACTGTTTGGCCGGGTTTCGTTCCATTTCCTTTTCTTTTCAGATTTCTCTAACTGAATCAACACAAGTTGATACATTCAAAGAGCACGTTTTGCATCAATCTTCTCTAATTTTAATTTTACAATTTTTGTTTAATATTTTCTCCATAAAATTTATAAGTTGAGAGTTGCACAGTTTCTTTCAACTACAACCCGTTTTAGTTAGAAAAAATCAGCGATTTCAACTGTGATAAGATTGTGGTATAACTGTACCTAACTCATGTTTTGCAGTATTTAACCCGCCGGGACTCGTGCTCGTAGCACTTGTAATCATCAACAGTCGCTGACTCTCATGGGAAATTAGGAGACTTATCTCAGCATCAGATGTGCACAAAAAGATAATTTTGCGAGATGATCTCTAAGAAATGATTCGAGAAAGTTGGAAAATACACTCATGTAATTACAATAGAGGTAAAGACAAAACAATTCCTATCAATAAAAAATATTTCAATCAGTTTGGACGATACCTGGAGTCATTCCTACGGAGAAACGGAATGGAACGAAGACAAAGGTTCCGAAAATCTGTCCGAAGAAGGCTCAAATGTACAAAGGTGGCGGGCAAGGAAACTGTACTTTGTACCTTTATTATGATCTTCGAAACATTTCATGTTGTGAACTGTCAATAAACGAAAGCCAGTGACTCTAGATATTAGACTCGAACTAGATACTTCCACTAAGAAGGCAAGTTAATAAAGAGTTCTTTGCAATCTCATGTACCATCTGTCCGTTAGTTACGTGTCTATGTGTTTTACTGCCGCATGTAGCCATACGGCTTTCAATTACGGGCCATTCAATTATTGCGAGCGTCAAAAGGAGCAAGATTTCAAGACTAATTTAACGTGGTTAAAATTTGTTTTAATTTTGGTACCTTTAATCGTCAACCCCATGTCATGCCATGCAGGTTCTTTAGAGGACTACGATGTTAAGACAGATGTTTTTTTCTGCTTTATATTTAGGAGTGCTAGAAGTAAACGATTTCTCAAGATCAAAAAGAAATGAACGATGGATAGTTTTAAAAAGTTAATCATGCAGATTCAGATGAAATTCACCCTATGCTCTTGTGGTCAGTTCACGGTACACAGCCATACTCATGAGGTCTACCGAAGCCACCGCAGGTCGACTCTCAAAGCCTTACGATAATACCCAGGGAAAATGACACTAGGATAACTGCTCGATATCTTCAAGCTATGCATTACACTCGCGAGTTCAAAACAAGAACCATCTTTCTTGAAAAGGTCACAACCTAAGGGTCTATTCACAGTCTCATACGTTTTCATGTTTAGTTAATGTGGTACCATAAGTGATAAAATCAATATGCACAATGGAAAACCACCGCACAGAGCTGAATAAACACCGAGTATGATAAAATGATGGGATCACTCAGGGTTTCTGGTAAACCAAGTTAAGAGACAATACATAACGATAAAACTACCACATACTTCTAAAAACACACATAGTGTCATAAGGCAGAAATGGCGTCCCATGTTTATCGGTTTTTCCCCGGTATGTCTTCTACAATACTTTCCACAAATTACAATTTTTTTCCAATTAACAACTGATTCAAAAACTGGTACGATTTCAATTACAATGCAACTTTAAAAATTATCATAATTTGAATGAAGTAGTTAAGGATCTTATGCTCTGCATAACTTTAGGGATGCTATATCACCGTTTGTCTTTTATCACCGCTTTGTGAAACAGTTGCGGTGAAGTCACGATATACCGGTAACTGCTGTGTGCGTAAAGATTTTGGCATTGCTTTCCTCTCAAAGACTGCGGAGCACATCGGGTCAATACTTCTACTACTGAAGGTGCCTAAAGTTTTACTGTCGAAACTATTATAAACAACTTTCTTTAGTAAGTTTCGAGCCCAAATTCATAAACGACGCCGGAACTCATTCCGCCGGTGAGGATAGCAATTGGAATGACTTCTAGTACCTGTAGTATCCCAAGCTTCTATCTGTAGGTTTAAGAAAGGTGAATTTGAATCCATGCCGAGAAAGGAGAAAATGGGCGGCTAAACTAAGAAAAAATACCATATTTGAGAATATTTGTATTAAATCGAACGGTTATCAAAGGAGTTTCACTAAGACTGAGGGATAAATTTGTTCCTTTTGAAAGTGCGATTGAGATTAATTCAAGTTCCTCAACATCTATTCACATGAACTGCATGTAGAAGCATTTTCATTTTGAGGGGTGTGAATTTATTCTAAGATTGGGTAAAACAATTGTTCAGCCGGATTGCAATTTGAAGAACATTTTATCCTTTATTTAGGGAAAAACCGACGGTAAAAGTTTACAACAAACATGGTAACTAACCGAACGGCGCATGTGTGCACGCGATTACATCATAATACGTCCGAACAACAATAAAAACACTAATGTGGCCTTGAATCACTGTAAAATATTGTAGAACTCCGAGCTTTCGCCGCTCAACGGCAACATATTGTTTCATCAAATATGTTACTGAAGGACAGCATTCAAATATTCTAAGATTGGGAGTGTTACGTGGAGTGTTGCTAAAATTGTAAAAAAAAAAAAAAAATTACAAGTGTATGTGCGTGTGTGAGCGTTTTTTTCCCCTTTTCTATTCAAAGAGCAGCATTTGGAATGAAGTTTAATTAGAAATTAACATAAATTTAGGACACGGAAAGATTTCCATGCGAGATAATTTTATAAGGCGTTAATCAAGCGTCATCAAACGAAAAAGTTTAAGGAAAATGATCCCGATGCAAATTGAAAATAACGATAAATTGGGGCTTTCTTTCTAAGTCAGATACATTCGTGAAGTAAGTTTGGAGAGGAAAGCGGATGAAGAAAGTAAATCATGATTTTTCACATTGTCTGTTTTTGTGTCCGTGTGACCAAGTCTCCCAGAAATTTAGTCTTTTTAAATAATGTTTTAAAGATGGAATTGTTTGGACTAAACCTTCATCTTTGTGATTGAGAAAGCGCATTTCGTTTCAAACATCATTCTCGTCAACTGCTGATGATGCAGGCAGGTATTAAGCTCAAGGAGAGCAGAATCTCAGAACGATAACAACTGACGAGCAACACGGAAGGCCACAGAAAAAATTTGTTGCCATTCAGTATGACTAGAACTACCACTAAAAGGCCTTTAAATCCAGTCGTAATAAAAGGCCTTTCGGGTGGTTCAAGTTGAAAAAACTTATCTTTGTAAAAGGTGAACTCATTTAGTTCTCCTTCCTTCTTTATCAAGAGGCCTAATAAGGAAATACAAGCGCTTGAATCTGTCAGCCGAAAATGAGAGACCTCATGAACTATACAGGTAAGGTCTGTATCCTTCGTTAAACCTAAGACGTTTAGGGTTTTAATAAAGATTTATTCCCTATGATTATGCAATGTGCCGTTCATACGACAAGTGCTTGGCTGAATGATTTTTCTGATACTAGAATAAGAATAGATTATGGAATTAACTTGTCCAAACGAGAAGACAACTGAGCTCTGATCCTGAGAGGGTGTTTCAGCAGAGCTTATATATGAGAAGCGATCAAAAGCTCTGTATCGTAGTTTCTATGAAATAAAATGATCCCTGTAGACTAGGGGTGGTAGTCTATTTAAAAATGAAACTTGGTTAACTTCATACTCCCGAATTTATGAAATCTCCTTCAACAACAACTTTATTCACCTTTATTCTTGAGAAGATTAAATTAACATCAAATAAAAAAAAGATTAAAACTAAGAGGGTGTTGGCTTCCTAAAATAACTAGAACGTTAACAAGGCTAGGCAGCCAAATTACATTAAGAGCGAATGTTACCAACGGTCAAACATTTGGTGGCAACAGCCAAAAAATCGATTCGGCTCATATTCTCCAGTTGGGTAGGCCTTATAGTAAAAAAAAGCACTGCATACTTCGTTTGGCTGAATATCGATTTATTTTCGAGAAAATCGACAACTGAATTTCGCCAAAATGCCGCTTTTGAAGCTCAAAATTTCAGACGAATCTTGGAGTGTTGCGCCACGAATTGACAACACTTGGGCCGATAAAAAGTACCAAATCTTGAAAAACAACATCAGTACATATGTTGACAGCAATTTGGGCAATTCTTGATTATTTATTTACACAATCTAATTGAATTTATCCGACCTTCATCTTACAAGATGAAAAATAGGTCAAAAGTAACCCGTTATTTAACTATGTGGTAAATAAAATAATCGACTGAAAATCTGGCTTTTGGAAGGCGAAGTGTGGTTCTTTTCGATCTCCAAAGGATTTTTTGGGGTAATGATTCTGTGTGATTAAATCAAATTTTAAAGTTGGATAAAATGAGCTGATTTGACGGTAGCGTCGGTTATTCGAAAATGAACACATTCACACGCAAACTCAATTGTTTCGCATTTTACATCCAGTCTACAGCTTATTTAACATAATATCATCCTACTGTCCATATTGAAATATCACAAAAGACGATTGCAGTCCTAAAATTGTTGCATTGCTCCCTCAATAGTAGATAAACAACTTGGCAGGATAGTCAACACCTCCTGATAATGATTGTTTACAAAGCGTATCACGGGGTTTCTCTATTTCTATTTCGTTGAAATACTTCACAACCGAACTGTGAACCAAATGTAAGCGGAATGTAACTAGTTCAGAAACATGTTTCACGTGTGCGGAATAACGCTAATTAATTAAAAATTAAGTCTACTGAAATAAAATGCAAAAATGAAACATTGGACTGTGAAGCACGTGGCTACAGGAACTTAGGTTGAGTGCTACCCAGTACACGAAACAGGAGCAAACAATTATCTAACTCTAATCATGATTCAATGTATCATAATTTAATGTTTCATGGTATTTGGTTGGATGAAGCCTATTTTAGAACAAAAAAGAGCGAAAGATCTGCAAAGGGCATAGCCCATCATGCATCACTGCAGATGTGCAACAGAGATAAGTGGGTGTTTGAATATTTGTTTACTTAAAAGAAGTTTTATTAGGGTCAAACCTGGAAAATCACGACTCTTTCTGAAATTTTTGTACTAGCCAACGTTCAATAGCTTTATATCTGTACTGTCAAATACTTGTCAAATAGTAAATAAAGTTGTAAAGCTGTACTGTTTCTTCTCCAGAGGCTACTGTGCCTTGTAAGTTACTCGTGCCAGTAGTAAGACTACGACCCAGGTAGCACACGTTCACATTATTCACACTCATATTTTCCCGGTAGCGGTCCAAACAAAAAAAAAAACTTACACCTGGAAATGAAACCATTTCTGCGTCTCTCAGAACTCAAGAAACGCTTCGAGTAATCATTGCACCAGCTGATACAGCAGACTCGAGTGCGAGTCGGTATACCTACATCAGTCAAATACGGTACTTGCATTTTGGAAACAGAGGCTTTGAAAAATTAACTCAACTGGTTAGTTATTTAGTATTCTTTCCCAAGAAGGTAGCCAAACAAGCAGTGATCTATCCCCTCAAATATGGTCGGGTCCAAAGCCATCAATGCACATTATATGGCGAAATACGAAATATCATAGAGCGTAGCTGATGCGTAAAGACAAATTTAACATAAGCCTGTTGTCTGGTCAGACCAGTATGTTCACGCCCATTGGAAAAAGACTGACATCTAGATTTAACAAGGAAAAAGAGAGTAAACAAACCCATGTTTTGTCTATCTCCTTGACAGTTCCTTCCACGATGATAAATTAAATTTAAGAAGTGAATGACTACTTCTTATCGAAGTCCAAAGCCAATCAATGCTTTATATGGCGATATATTATTGAGCATGGTTTGATATATCAAAAGGAACTCGGCGCCTCGAACTTAGAGCCGCTCGTCTACCCCAAACCAAGCTTTGCACTAGGCGAGGTAAGATGATATTATGTTAAATAAGCTGTAGACTGGATGCAAAATGCGAAACAATTGAATTTTGTGTACATTTTCGAATAACTGACGGCACTGTCAAATCAGCTCATTTTACCCAACTTCAAAATTTGATTAAATCGCACAAAATCATTACCCCAAAAAATCCTTTGGAGATCGAAAAGAACCACACTTCGCCTTCCAAAAGCCAGATTTTCTGTCGATTATTTTATTTACCACATAGTTAAATAACGGGTTACTTTTGACCTATTTTTAATCTTGTTAGAAGAGGGTCGGATAAATTCAATTAGATTGTGTAAATAAATGATCAAGAATTGCTCAAATTGCCGTCAACAGATGTATTGATGTTGTTTTCAAGATTTGGTACTTTTTATCGGTTCAAGTGTTTTCAGTTCGTGGCGCGACGCTCTGAGATTTGTCAGAAATTTTGAGCTTCAAAAGCGGCATTTTGGCGAAATTCAGCCGTTATTATCGATTTTCTCGAAAATAAATCGATATTCAGCCAAACGAAGTATGCAGTGCTTTATTTCACCATAGGGCCTACCTAACTTGAGAATATGAGCCGAATCGATTTTTTGGCTGTTGCCACAATATTTTTGAAAATGTTCGATTTTTGGCCACATTTGCTCTTAATACTTGCCTGTAGAGAAGTGAGATTTTTATGTTTGCAAAATAAATTAGTATCATCAGCAAATAAATGGAAATCAAAAAATTTAAAGCAATAGTGAAAGTCATTAATATATAACAAGAAGAGAATTGGTCCAAGGACTGACCCCTGAGGAACACCACATGAAATATTGACAGAGGTAGAAGTTACACCATTTATAGTGACTGTTGCAAACGATTTGCAAGATATGAACTAAACCACTGGTTTGCAATCCCACGTATGCCATAAAACTCCAGTTTTCCTGACAATATCTCATGATGTATGGTATCAAATGCCGTACTGAAATCTAAAAATATACCACAAGAATAATCCGCATCATCAATTGCCCTTTGAATTCTATCAACTCAACTTACACCTAAATATTTGGTTCATTTCCAATTAGAAATACCAACAATTCTCTAAATACGAGCTATTCATAATAAAGGAGGAAAAAAGAATACGGAGAGCAAAGGTTTAAACGAGACCTTCCTCTTCGCATTACACAGCAAGACTGACTACTATAATCTAATTCAACAATTTTTGTTTTCCCTTTTAAGAAACCTCTTTTTTAAGGCTATTTGATTCATATTGGCCGGTGGCCACTTTCCGACAAAATGTTTTATCCGGAAACGTCGGAGGAAATGAGTGTTTTTCTTCAATAAACTGAGCCTTATCAATGTCAGTTGACCGGAATGATCAAAACAAAAGTATTCTTTCTCTCTCAGACTTTGCGCAATGGAGCTCTTGAGGATTATCTCCCGTTGCATGACTGAAAATGAGTGCTCAAAGACTATAATTTGTCAAGGTTAAAGCTTCTGATTCTACGTTCCGACCACAGAAACCTCTTTCATCATTTTCCGTTTATCATTTAAACCTTTGCCTTGTTCTATAGAACCTGCTGGTGCCTTCAACATGACGTACAATTTCACCGAAGCGCCTCCCGACGGAGGATTCCTGGTCCCGCGCGACATTCAAATCGGAGTCACAGTGATGGCCGTTACCGCTTTTATACTGGCAACAATTGGTAACTCGTTAGTTATTTACATCGTTTACACAGTAAAACAGATGAAGAACTCAACAAACATCCTCATCGCCAACATGGCTGTTGCGGATCTTCTCATGACCATAGATTTTCCTTACATTCTCAAATTCTGTTTCATTTGGAATAGATGGTTTGGCACGTTCATGGGCACTGCGTTATGCAAGTTCTTCCACTCAGCTCAAGTTGGTTCCTTGGCCGCCTCAGTGTTCAGTTTAGTGGCAGTTTCTTTGGATCGCAGTTTTGCCGTCTTATCTCCTTTGAAGACGATAGTGACAACAAACGTTTTGAGATTCGCAATCGCCGTGATTTGGCTCGGCGCATTGGCTTTAATGATTCCAGTGATGTTTGTGACGACCACGAAGCAAGAAGAGAAAACAAAAACTGTGATATGTACAGAGGATTGGTCGGCATTGTCACGTGACGTCTACACCCTTATTTTATTTGTCATAGGTTACGCCATTCCATTATTTGCAATCACTGTGTCCTACTTCCTGGCCGCATTGCACCTTTGTAGGAGAAAATTACCCGGACATCAGAATCCTATTGCTAACAAAAAAGTTCAGAAAACGAGCAGACGTGCGACTGTTATGTTGGTAACAGTGGTTGTGGTTTTTTCTCTCTCATGGCTTCCATTCCAAGTTCTAGAGATGATTGCAACTTATAATTTTAAATTTTTCCTGGAGATTCCCAAGCAAGTTAAATTTGTAATCCCATGGTTTGGTTTCTATAATAGTGCCATTAATCCAATTCTTTACGTGATCTTTTCGATGAATTATCGACGCGAATTTTATCGGATTCTATGCAAAAGATCAAGCCCAAAGGAACGTTTCAGAGTAGCAGCTAATGGTGAGAGAGACATTGGGCCAATAGCCAGAAACTTGATGAAACTCAACGTACCCTGTGATACCTTGGAACTTAGTACATCCCGTGATACCTTAGAACTCTATCTATCCTGTGCTGTATTGGAGACCCGTCTGTAGACAGGAAAGCCACTTGCTTCTCATGTGAACTCTCCACTTTATCATTAGCCGTCCCTACAATTCACATCCTGTATTCCCTGTAAGCTATTTCAGCTGTTCTGTGACTTTCCAAAGAAATCAGCTACGTTTTTCTTTTTTAATATCAAACGACTTTATCTAGTCGTTTAGAGAACGTCGGCGTCAACGCCGTTCGAGGTTGTACTTAATGACAGAGCGAAAACTCGTTTTAGCTTTATAAAAACTTTGGCTGTTGTTGAATCTTGTTTAATAAACTGTTTGATACAGAAAACAATCAAGTAATACGTTGAATCAACTTTGCAAATAAGAAGAGTGCACAAGCGGCAGCCACCTTGACATTCTCTCTTGTCTACTGGAGGGGAGCTCACCTACGGGGTCTGGGGTGAGATGAGTATTTCTCGTTGACGTCACGGCTCATAGGCATTACCAAGCGAAAAGATCCTAAAACAAGGATGTGTGCGTGGATGTGAAAAAAAAAAAACATGATTATATTGACTATATTTAATAAAGTTAACCCTGAGCAAGAACTGATCGTGTGGTTTTGTCAGAGTGTGTTTTGCCACCCACGTACTTTTCATTACTCGTTAGCCAAAGTTAGTAAAGTTAAGACTTCAATTGCCAGAAAAGTTTATTACGCTTCCGTGACATTTAATGCAAAGCTTCCTGAGAACATTTCATCGAAATGCATCCAATCCTGAAGGAAAGTCTAAGGGTTGTTCTACGGCAAGGGAAATTTTCACACTTAATGAAAGAAAGGCAAATCTTAGTAGCCAAAGTACATATCACTGTAAACTGAAGTAGTCTATGTCTATCTTACACAGAAATGATTCTTCCGGCGTGTAACATTGTCTACATTCGTTCAGTGGACAAGAAAAACGAAAATAACTGATTAAGCTTGAAACGGGGATTCCATATTTTAGCTTTAACTGCGGCACAAATTATTATTGCTTCGAATATAATATTTGTATGATATCTCTCCAACAACATCAAGCGACCTAGTCACATTTTTTTGGCCTTTGGTGAGTCACGGTGAAATGGTAAAGTTGCTACCGCTTTGAGTTGCCACGTCTGTTTTACTTCCTTAAAAAAAATTTAGCCCTAGAACCTGCTGCGATGACCGCCCAAACAAGAAATCACAAATCTAAAAGTACAACTATGAGAACGTACCACAATGGAGAATATATTTTCAAATTGTTACATAAACATAATAGAGAAGAAATCTTCATGCGGTTCCTGTGCATCATACTCATAAGTACTGTTTACTTTCGTATCTTGTTTCTCCAACTCAGTGAAAAGCTGTACGGAACCTCCCCATCTTTCAACCTATTTTTGAATTAACAAACAAGTTTACTTTTGAAGTCTAAAATCTTTTTTTCAAATCCCAGAAGGTAAAGTACACTCATAGAAATTAGGAGGTGTTCATTTCTTTCCCAGTGGGTGAGGGATAAGCTAACATACGACGTTTCGTATTTTTGGAATTTTGCTCTTATTAAGAATTCTAGCTAATAAAAGAAAAAATTTTAGAACGGAACTTACTGACTGTGATAACTCGGTTCAGTGGAGACAAGTTAAGACTGTCGGTGTCGTTCGTTATTCAGACTAAACGACATTATGACGAGCACGTGTGAAGCGAAGCGCAGTTCTCTCACCTTATTAAGTACTGAACCTGGCTTTTCATTGTACAATCAACAGATTTTTGAAGTGCTTCATATAGACGATTGCTTTCTTAACGGGTAAAGCAAATTTGTACGAGTTCAATATTTGTTTAAGAAACTCTCAAATAACTTTTTCCCCATTTATAATTATTTTCTTTTTCTTTAATAGTCCCTTAAATTTTTACTATTTTAGAAAGACCAGACAGACTTCAAAAGAAAACAAACATGATTACAACTAGCTTGTGTCTTGGCGGGCCAGAAAATTTACGTGAAAATAAAACAAAAATAAAATCTTTAACCGTCAAAAAATTCAAATACTTTTTAGTTTTTTTGTTTACACATAGTTGTATGAAATAACTTTTACGATAATAATGAAAATTTCCAAGCTTACTTATCTGTGTTCACTCAGATTCGCTGTATTAGGTGGGATGAAATAGTTCAATGATTTTTACCTGCAACAAATTCATGTATCTGAGACTTGTCTGGTTAGCACGTGTAATTGTAATAGGGCAAAAAAACAAACATTTTTTGTCGAGCGGTCTTAAGTTATTTGGAAATATTGTAAAAGATTACTCCGATGCCTTACTGGTTCATGTTATGGTGTGGGTTTGCATTCGTTATTCAAGTTAGTGTGAAGATACGTCCGTGAGGAATTCCAAATTTTGGCTTTATTATTCAGTCAGATTACAACCCACAGGTACTTCCTCGCACATGGAACAAATGATAAAATCAATCTGAGAAATATCTTCTTTTTCGCGATATCTGTATTCATATTTCTTTTGTTTGGTTTTAATTGAACAATCATATTTGTAACTGTTCGTTCTTCAAAACACGAAGAACATCAGAAGAGAATCAAAGAATTCTTACTTTGTACTTTCGCGGAGGAAACACAAAGAAATTAATACAGCAGTATAGAAGATGCTGTCCATGAAAAATTTGAGTTAGAGGCAAATCAAACAAACGTTGTCTAAACTTAACCTGTGCTTTTCATGAAAGATAATTTTGCCTGTAAACGTAGGAAACATTTTTTTCGGTCAAAAAGTAAATAGCTAAGAGAGGGTTTGTTCAGCTTTATTTCATGACCGATATAATCAACTCCCTCACTTATTGGTTTAGTTATTCCTGGAAATTTGGAGCTCTAAGGTTGAGATCTACGTAAAAAGGACTGAAATCATCATATTCCAATAAGGTTCACGTTAACTTTCTTTCTGCTCATGAAGGAAATTAATGCAGCCACGGTTTGTGATTAAGAGGGCAGAAAACATTAACATCCCTTTTCTGTCGGCCAAAAAACCGAACAAATGCATAAAGGAAAAACCCAAGAAAGCGAATTCAATAGAATTACTAAAAGGTGTTTTCAGGACGTGAAAATAGGACGAGCAAAGCAATTAGCAGATGTTACTGCCAGAGCAAGACACAATTGAAAACTCTAACTCAAAGTGTGAAAATGTTGGTTTCGAACGAACTTTGAACAACAGTCCTGATGTCCATAAGTGTTGACACCCAATTGACATATTTTTTCCTTTTAACTTCTGTTTGAATTATTTATGAAGCCTTGAGTAGTGACGCATGCGCGTAATCTTGTTTTAACACCGATGAATTCAAACCCAGAGAATGTATGGTCACGTAGATTCTGGATTTAGCCGAGTTCTTGGTGTTTCATGGTGAAATTTTGGCCGAGTTATAACAGATTCTGAATGAGGTGATGGTGAAAGTTTCAACTGACTGTTACGGTCTCCCCCAAGTTACGAAACAGATTGATTCATTCTGTTATTTAATTTATGTGACAATTTCCCAGTCACCTTTTTAAATCTTGGTTTAATTTGCTAAGTGGGAGGTTTGTGGTTTATGCTATTAGTCTTTTTCAGCAATAAGAAACTGTCCGGAATCAAACAAAACATGAAATAAAAAAATTATTTGAGTCTGAGAAGTACAAATGTTTGCAAGAAAGTATTTACTTATTGCGTTGGTGTTTGGTTTCGAATAGTTTCCAGAACGACCAGTTGGGTCCCAGAGACATTTTTTCATTAAAAGAAACACCGAACAATTAGATTTGCCACATGGTATACACAAAGTACCTAGCACGAGCACTGAAAAATAACTTAATGAATAGTGTTTTCTCAGCAAACGCTGACTGAGTTTCAGAAGGATGGCAGTTGACTTTCTGTCTCCAATCTGTGACAATGCCATTCTTATTTTCTTAATTTCACTGGCGTCACTTGTGATTTAAAAACAATACAAACTTCGCTCAGATTTGTTTACAGGAAGTTGTCACATCTCCGATTACCTGTTAAGCCTGTGGATTCCTATTATCTTATTGAGCTTTTGAATAAAAAGTGGTAGCAAACCAATGTCGGTCTTAAGTTTCGTTTGTTTTAATCTCTTCACTGTCGTTCGATGCCAAAGTCTTCACCGTCAAAACTAGTTTACTAATTAAGCGGCACAGCCCCAACTAACCTCGAGTGCCGACCAATATCAGTATATAATTTGATTGCGTGCATTGTGTTTGTTTCTTTTATGTTATGAAAAAGCGCAATTTGAATACAGACTTCAGAGAGACATAAGACACGAAGCCTTTCTTCAAGACATATTTAACTGGGCCACGGTAAATTTTACCTGTAAGTAAATGTAACAGGTACGTTTTCTTCCTGGTGTGTCAATTTTTTTCCAGGTAGGTTTTTCGCTGCTAAAATATATGTAAAAAGAGGTGTTCCAAGACTGTTTCTCTTTCCACGGCAAATGCTTTTGTTCTTTTGTTGAATGTCAGCCAAACTCCCCAAAATTATCTCCAACTTAATGGTTGAGTAATGATTAATACAAAATGTCGATGCTTACAATACAAAATTCCAAACAAAAGGTTCTATGTATAAATACAATTTCCAGGGAATTACAAAGAGATATGATTTGAGTGGTGTACTTGTTCAATCATTTTCATACGTACTGTTATTATTGTACCTTTTCCTAGCCACCGATTTAAAAAAAAAAAGGATTTTCTTTTCTTAACTGACTGCAAAGGTTTCTCAGATGTAAAGTAAATATATTACACCAGAAGAAACAAACTCGAAGCGGCTTTCTTTCACAAAAGATCTCACTAACCATATGCATGATACAATAATCTTTGATTTTCGAGAGCTCAAAAAGAAAAAAAGAGAATGAGGGGGAAAAGATCACAGTTTGTTATTTATAAGCAAAAATTTGTTTCATGCGTTTTTCACGACTTAAGGTTCGGAAACTGTCTGATTCCAGTTGCAAATCAATGGACGAATGTCTAGATATACAGTAACTAAAATCTTTCTTTGGTTTTAGTGTTAACTGATAAATCTTCAAGGCTTAGTAACTGAAATTAGATTAATCACACCATTTATTACAAACGCTCAAAGCTCCCTGGAGATAACATACAATCAATGCAAAGCACAAATTTATCTTCTACGCCATTTCAACATCTGTCCAATAAACAGGATTTTTTCGGAGTTCGATAACCTTTTGACGTACACATCGTTCTTGTTAAATTATGCTGTAGTTCTTGTTTCACGTAGCGGATGCAGTCAGCCTTCAAGAACTTCAATCTGTTGTTTGTTTGGTGATTTAGCAATCAAAGCGAAAATCTATCTAACCACCGCCGTTATATCGTCGATATAACTAAACCACCGGTTGTTGAAAGGATATTTCAAACATCAGTCATGTTTTGAAGAGATTACTGACCGCTTCCTTTTCCCCGAGGGGGGAAATATGAAAAGGAAAGAGTGAAAAAGTTATTTACTGGGCGTATTTTCGGCCGCTGACATAAAAAGCAATTATTATTTTTCTCCTACGTGGGTAGCGTTTAGTCAGGTAATTACGGCTAGCAGCACTTTGAAGCAAACAGAATTATTCATTAGGAGAACTCTTAATTGCGAAGCCTTAATGTAATCCTCTACAATTTGTCTCTCTCATTCATAATGGATTGTTTGTGGCTAAGAATCATGGCAAAATTTACTTTATTGTTAAATGGAATAAAAAAGTTTACATTTTAGGTTTGCCGTTGTTGTGATTGAGTAATAGGAAAGTACTGAAGTGCTACAAAGACTAAAATAAATAAAACGGTAAGCTTCCTTGAAAGTAAGTTTCCTGCTTTCAAAGAGCTTTTCATAGCCTCGAGTAACATATCCGTACAAATAAAGCTAGCGACAGCTGTTAAGAAATTTTCACTCTCCTCGTACAAACCGTACAATTATTTCTGCCATAAACACGAACAACTCTCCAATTAGACCAGAAAACTAACGAACAATGTGAAATAATTAACGGGTTACAGCGTTAAACAATATCGCTCTTTACAACTGCGCTTCCTCCATTGTGAAGTGCACTGCTCGCGCATGCGCGCTGCGGAACGTGAAGCCATGTGATTGGTCAATTTTTGGCAGGTGCATTGCACATTACATTGCTCCTTGAGAAAACCATTTCAGTGTCAATCTAGGTTTTGATGCTCGCTTTGGTTCCCTAACGCCAATATTTACTCTAGCGTCAAGAACATTGTTTAGTTACCATTCAAGATGCCCAAGTCATTCTTAGTCAAGAAATCAACTGGAATAACGTCTCATCTCAGCAGGGGAGCAGAAGGTAAAATACTTTTATAAAATCTTATTGAAAGTAGCTGAAATCACGACTTTTACAAAATATTGTGGCTTGTAGATGTAACAAGTAGATGTCAAATATGCCCGCCCCAATCCGGCTAATTTTCCGTAAACGAATTTCTTCTGTTTAAAAAAGTGGCTCTCAAAAAGGCTCCTGCCTTGGCCTAAAAGTGAAATAGCCAAAAGCTCACGGGTGAGAAAATTAACTACACGTTTTCACATATCACAGAGTAAATCGGTGAAATTATTGAGAATCCCTGCCGAGCTTACCATGAAGAAAGTTCACTCAACCTGCTACGAAAAGTCAACAAACCACTACATCTTCAAAAGTAAATAATCAGTTCACTTAAAGAAAAAATTGTTTCAAGTCGGATAACATTATCGTCGTCTATAGTCTAAGATCCCACAATCAAGACTCTCAAGAATTGCTTTCTTTAAGAGTGCTCTTGTATCGAAACTGAATGTTTTGCACTCAATGACTGATAGAGCAATATTCCCGATCAGTGAATGGTATCGAGTTTGAACGCTTAACAGTCAATGCGACAGCTCTGCGAGATTCAAAAAGGGACTTAAAATGTGAAAATCGCAATGAAATTGCTAATGACGGACAATTTTAAATCCGTCAGATTAGGAGATATCCGTAGCGAGGACTGACCGCAAAATTGATATTAAAATCTACTATGTATACAAAGAGAAGTTTATAAATCTATATCATGTTTTTATTAAACGTAATTTTGAGGTAAATGTAAACCGTCGAGAGTCACAGAGTTCACCGGAACGTAAAAACGTGAACCCCAATTGAATGGAACAACAAAGATTGGAACAGTTAAACCACCGTCCTTCGTTAAATGTTTAGTCTCCTAGTAAGAGAATCACCTTTTGCTTCTCTCTTTAACACAGGTGTTAAAAAGTGGTCGCTTCGAGAAAGGGCCCTTTTTAAATAATTCATGTTCTATTTAGCTGTTTGGCATATCGCAGGTTAAATCTTGTAAAGATAAAGGCAAAGTTAAATTAACCCAGGGAAAGGGCTATCCCACCCGCTATTCCATGTGCTTTTCAGATGGCACTGAGAGTCAACAAACAACTCACAGAAAATTTCCACGAGTTGCCAACCCCAATTTTAAACTTTTATACGGGTGAACCGCTAAATAAACAGGGTGCGACAAATTCTTAGGGGACGAGACTTGCATTGTAGAAGGGCAGCGATGCATACAGTCACTTTTTAAGGGCGGCGCACGGAAAATCACTTAAGAGATACAAATTTTATTATTTGAAACCTTATTTTAAATGCCACCAATTTGGAAATATGCCCTTCATCGGAGCGCATCTTACAAAGTGCGGTTCTCACATTAAGCTCTGTGTGAAAAATGAACTTTTCGTCAGCTTGTAGAACTGTCTTGAATCTGATATTGACATGTAAAACAGTTTTAAGAAAAATCTTGAATAAAGCTGACAGGAAATTTAGACAAGCAACAGTCGAGTGGATAACTACTTAAATTGTGTTTGGAACTTTTACCAAAAACGAAAAAATGGCTGAAAGTTGCGGGTTCTGCTCTCTACATTAGCTTAAAGGCAGATTTATGATACAAAGTTTACGCCTACACGTTTTCCGGCTGTTTTTCGACTTTTCATTTCACTGTGTCACCTAAAATAATATGAAACTCAGTACGGTTTGGCCAACAAAGCAATGCAATGGACTCTAAAGAATTAGGTCATTTAATTTTTTCCTGAATATACAATTGGCCTCCTTTAAATATAATTGATTTCATTTTAAGTATCATTCAGTAGGAAAGAAATCGTGCGATGTGCATTGTGTTCGAATTTGTTTTTGTCATTCACAGACGTTAGGTGGCAGCAGTTTTAATAAGTACAGAAAATTCTGCTTTGTTCTTATTCCATGCTAAAAAAGTATTAGAAAAGCCAAGGATATAACACAATCGTTCATTTATTTAACAATAACTACAAAAATATACTTTTGTAAATTGAATGAATTCATTTGACTTATTCTTCCCCATCTTCGCATATTTCGTGCCAAAAATAAGAAATCTCTACATTCAGGTCGCTTGGCTGTGTTCCTATACAGTTTCCGGTAATAAAAACATCCCAATGAAAAAATATTTTAGAATGTAAGTAGATAAAAGCGCTGTTGTAAGCCGGTACAAAGTAAATACATAATAGTCTTTTAAAATTTACCAAACGATTAATTTCTAGGTTTTTTACTGAAGATACATACGTTTCAAATTAACCTTGATAATTTTTTTTTGTTTTTTGAGACGTTTTGGACTATATGTTAAAAATATTAATTGCCCATTGATATTCTTACCTCAACCCAACTGTACATGTACAAATTCGGCTAAGAAACATGTGTGAAAGGAGTGAGACAAAAACCATACAATATCGATCGAGGGTTAGTATCTATTTCTATCATCGGGATATTCAAAGGGTTGCCATCGCAAATTTGGCTCGAGGGTCCTTAGTCGCGAACAAAATTTTCATTGCCTTTTGGTATCTGCTGATACTCGATTCGACGGGACAAATACAGAGTCACTGCTGGTTAGGAATGAATCAGGGAACATGAAATCGACTTGCTTCGTCGCCAATGGCTTTATCTTAAAAATCAAACCATATACTCACTGCATACAACTGATGGATAATATCTTGAGAAACAAAACAAATAAAGACCTTCAATTGGCTCATTTCGGTCAGTGGCGAACAATATTTCTTGAAACTTGTCGCATGTTAATATTATGCCCTTGAAAGCTATTTCGCTGTTTTTACTATTTATTGTATTTACTTCATTTTTAGTCATTTCCTCTTTTTTGAGCTGGCTTGGGCAGGTGCACCTTGACCCTATTTCGTTCCGTGTCGTAAAGTTTTTCATTATTTGCTTTAAGTGTTTTGTCAGGTTACGCCCAACATTTCGCTGGTACCTTTTTAAACGTTTATGTCAGTGGAGGGCTCCAGCAAGTAGAGCCAGGAAGAAAAATTCTTTAGAAGTATGTCACAGCATCGCTGGCGAAGTAGCAGAAATAAAGTTTTGCAAACTGCAGCCGGGCATATGGAACTGTTTTATGACCTGAACGTAGCCGTTTAAAAAAAAATTAAAATTTTGTTCTTAACTGATTTTCCAATTAATTGACCGATTCTCAGTATATATAAGAGTTGATTCAAAATGTGACGCGGTCTTAAAGTTGTCGGTTTCATCTAATTTTATTTTCCATTTTCAAACAGTGATACGGTGCAGCCCTTTTAACTCATAAAAAACCTTTAAGAGTCCTTTATTTAAGTTAAAGCGCAGAACACATTAATGAGGAAATAAAATAAACAAATCGCTTCGCTCAGTAACTTGCAGAAAGACCGAGTTTGAATTTAGGACTCTGAAGTAATTTTTTAATGATACAAATATCTCATTTCAACATAATCGCCGCCCAGTTAGCCCAATGAATAGTGCGCTGGACTGTTGTGCGGGAGGTCGAGCGTTCGAGCCCCAGCCGTACCAACACTCAAGGTCTTAAAATAATTGAGAAGAATTTGCTACCTTTCTATAACATTGAGAAATGGTTAGATATTGTAGTCTTCTCGGATAGGGACGAATAAATGGAGGTCCCGTCTCCTTCAGGGTTGGGGTAGGAGACGTTAATTTCGCACACACGAGATTACTGTGTGATGGATGTCCTCCGGCCTGGGTGGAATGGGTGGGAAGGTGAGATCGATGGACTGAAGCGGCTGCCAGAGGCGCTGGATATGCTTACGTCTGTTCTCAACCTTACACTGCACCTGTAATTCAGCCTTAGGCTGCAAGCGGTAAGAAATACTATATTATTATTATTATTATTATTATTATTATTATAATTATTATTATAATGTTTTAACTGAATTAGTGGAACATTCAGTCTCCATTTCATCTCACAAATGATTACTTTCAAACTTCGGAGTAATTACGTGGCTGCCAATGCTATACCGAGAACATAGCATTCTCGTGTCTCGTATTACAATGAAAGAATGAGGTCGAAGGTTTCATCAAGGCTCTTCATCAAACTGGATACGTTTTATCATTCCTTAGTTCTTTTTCCGCGCCATTTATTCTTGAAAGTTTTCGGCAAGGGTAAGACATCGAGTACAAATAGTGTAAACTGGATTTTACGACTTAACATATGCAAAAAGAATTAAGCCACAGTGAGCTTAACAAAGCTTAAAATACAATTTGAATTTCAATCAAATTAAACTGCGCAACAGGAAATGCTTGTGTGGTCTGAAATGTATGAGGATTTCGACAACGTTGATAGGTATAAGCATATAACTTAGGAACTCCCTTACGGCCCCCCGCTTGAGTCTCTGTTTGCACTACCTTTAGGTTCAATTTTGTACTTTTTCCCTGTTTCTTTCAGTAAAAACCAATAAAACACAAGAAAAAAATTCCCGCCCTGAAAAACATGACTCAATCCAACCATCTGACATGGATACCACAAGATGGGACGGTTGGGTACCGCTGGACATGTCCGAATACGAGACAAGTGTGGAATCAGTTCATAACGTTGTAAAAGAATTTCAGCATCAAATGTCACGGTATCCGGGGACTCCGATTCTTTTCCCGCCCTCCGAAGATTCCACCTCTATCGATTCATTCCTGGGGCAACCATTTCCATCTCCCTCACGCTATTCCAATTCCGCCTCAGAAGAGGCAGCTAAATCGGACAAGGAAAAGCCGTTTCAGTGTAACTATTGTGTGATGTCCTTCACACGCCCTAGTGACCTCCAGCGCCATCTTCTCATCCATAACAACAATAAGCCCTATAAATGTGAGGAGTGTGACCGCGAGTTCACGTGGTTTGGAAACTTTCAAAAGCACGTGCTTTCGCATATGGGGGGTACTACCAGAGCGCCAGGGACTTTGCCCTTCTCAGCGATGTTCACCTTCCTGGCACGTGAACAAGTCAAAGATCTTTTCATCAAGGATGGTGAAAAGTACAAGTGCCGTCTGTGCGCCAAGGATTTCACCCGCCTCAGTGGCTTAAAGACGCATATCCGCATGCACACAGGAGAGAGGCCTTATGTCTGTGAGGTCTGCTCATTTGCATTTACCACGTCACGTGCCCTGAAGATGCACGTGCGCCTGCATACTGGGGAGAAACCTTACAAGTGCGAAGAATGCGGGCGCGCCTTTACAAGAAGGGACGAGATGCATACTCATATGTACATACACAAAGGTAAGGCTGACTACGAAACTGCATATTATACTTTAAAAGTCTCTTATCTCTCCGCTTTACATTTTCTCATCATTTATTCTCACCACTTGTTTGCTTGATAATGTATTGAAATCGCGAGGAGTTAAAAGCAAATCAATTCTGTGAGTAAAGTGGTAATTTTCAAGAGATCCTCAGCTTGAAAAAGTCCGTTAACAGCTAAGATAGGAAAAGATCATGTAAGTACGCCGAATTCTCACCAAAGAATGCAGATGGAGACTAGAAAGTTAAAGGGCAACATGAAAAAGAAGTTAGCTATAATGGCAAATTGATCCACGTCAAGAAGAGAGGCAATCTCACAAGTCCCTCTTCACTTGGAAACCCAGTGTTGGTGCCATACGTAGGCATTCCACCTTAACACACGTATTTTTACTGAAAATAGTATCGTATTTTTTCCCTTATTTTTAAAGGAGAGAAGCCATTCAAGTGCGACATATGTTCAGCTTCATTCATTCGCTACGGTCATCTACAGCGCCATCTCCTCATTCACAGTGATGACAAACCTTACAAGTGTAAAGTGTGTCCAAAGTCCTTCACTCAGTACCGCAACCTACAGACTCACATGTACAAACATACCGGGGAGAGGCCTTACAGATGCAGGTACTGCCCCAAGGGATTCACCCAATATGGCACCCTCCAAGCACACGAGCGAACACACACCGGAGAGAAACCTTTCCAATGCCAATTTTGTGAAAAGGCTTTCATTACATCATCACACCTCAGATGGCACATAAAGACACAACACAATGCCAAGAAAGAGTAGATAATCATTTGAATGACCATAAAAGAACTGTCTAAGGCAAATTCATTCCACCATTTCTCAGTAAAATGCGTCTTTAGTGCAAAACGCTGTGACTAATAGCTTGTAGTGAGGTTGCGCATTTTCTTGAGACTTTAATATGTATGATTTCAAAAAATTAATTTTGGGGTAAAATATAAGGGTATCACTGGCTAAAAAAAATAGTTTTACTAATTCAAGTCCCCGGGGTATTTATATAAAGAAACAAAAATTCATTGACGCACCGTCTGAGTTTCACAGCATGTACAAATTTTCTGAATATCTTTTAGTTTGTGTTCGTCTCCAGTCTGGAATTTAAGGAGTCAAGTTTTTTTCTTTAGGTGTTGTAAGAAGTAGAATTTAAAGAAAATAGGAAAATTTACTATTAAGACATAGTTTCACATGCATACTAATGACTAGAGAAAGCCAACTTTGAACTTTGCTTTACAGCGAGCTCGTGTGCGATTATGCCGTTGGGACAACTTATGTAAATATTTTATTTTTTCCTTTACATCAGTCAATAAACATTTTGAGTTTCCACAGAAAAACAGTATGTTCCCATCTAGACCATACTCAAGTCTGCTAAAAAATGAGAGCATTGGACTTAAATAAAACTTCATGGTTTATGTAAATGCAAGCGTGAAAGAAGGTAAAGCGAGTGCCCAGATGCTGATGCCCTTTCTTTGAGATTAAAATTTAATCTGCGCCGAATAAAATCCTTCTCTGAATCTATTTAAATCTACCTACCATCGTCTTTCACCTCGTAATTCAAACATTAGACGAGACTTACCTGTAAGGTGACCTGCAAAGTGTTTCTGGACCTCCCAATGAATCTGGCAAGTCAGTAGCGTGGGAGTTTATTACTAACCCGCGAAACTTGAATCGCTGTGTTTATCGCCAACTCCAAAACGTCGACTTTTGTATTACACCAAAATCATTTTGGCATCAGAACGTGATGGTCCACCAGCATGTTTCTTTTTCCAAGGCATTTCCCCTTGCGGATATGTTTTCCACCAGAGCGGCGAACTAGTTGCTCGAACATTTGGTCTTTTTTTTTTCGGTATTTCTGTTACTTTGTTCAATTCAACATCAAACCGTTGAAGGTCGTGTCCGTGAGAAGTCTCCCTTGCAGCCGTTTTTTTTGGATGTCACGCAACTCTCCCCCAAAAGAACGGCTACTGACAACCAAACTACATTCCTTTCTCATTGTCCTTGTGGTTTGGTCGCGGTCTATTGAACAGACCAATCACATTCCAGAAAATCTGAATGACGTAAGGTTTCACGCGAAAATGTGGATGTGGCAGATGATCTAGCTATCATGTCGGGAGAAACACTGAAGAAATTTGTCGATGAGAGCTCGAAATGTTTCACATGTTCATCGTTGTGCCCTGGTAAAGATAGACTTTATATTTTTGGGAAAACTTCTCACAATTTGGTTGAAATCATAGAATCTACGCTTAACATAGACGTCAACTGCTACGCCAACGACACGAACGCTAGATTGTTTGAGCGGTTGTTAAAGTTTCAGCGAGAAACTGAGAAAGTACAAGAAGCTAAAAACTGAACTGAAACTCTTTATTCGCACTATTTCAAGAGGTTACTACAGATTTTAAAAGTCAGAATATATAAGAAACAGTAAATTACATCAATAATCAAAAGGAAATACAAGACGCCTTTCAATCTCGGCCAAGGGCTAAACGCTTGCTTCGACCTACAGATGGAGATCAGGAGGAAAAAAGTGCGTGCTTGCCGTCAACAAACCGGGCGAAGCTTCGAGAACACTGCGATTTAGGTCGGCCAACGTCTCCTACACTACTTGTACTTCTTCATTTGCTAGTCCGCTGCTAGCTGGAGCGAACCCGATTAGTTATGTTCGTGGCTTCTTATCACCGGTACAGGAAATCGGCCCGAATTATCGAGTGTTTCCGCACGTTGGTACAACGCAACAACAATAACAATAATATGACCACTTTCATCGGTAACATGTTCAAACACGAGCGGGAGTGCTTGATATATTAACAATTTCCCGGATCCTGCAACTTAACAAAAATAATACGTAAAATCATACGTAAACATCATACGTAAAAACATCTTCTTTCTCGACTAAAACTTTTTTAATTGCAAGCTTCTGGTGAGCATTAAGCTCGACAATTTTGAACTTTGACGACGCTTTGCGAAAAGCTCCCTCAAGCACCGCCATTTGTCATGTGTCTTCCACATGAGGATCTCGATAGAAAACGATATCTGATTGGACGAGTTTCAAAAGGTGAGTCTGGCGCGAAGAGGTTCCTGAAAATGGAACCCGAGCTGTGATTGGCCAATTCGGAGAAAGGAATGTAGTTCGGTTGTCAGCAGCCGTTCTTTTGGGGGAGCGTTGCGTGACATCCAAAAAAAAAACGGCTGCGAGGGAGACTAGTCCGTGAGGGACAGCAATCCGAGAATATTTTTCTGTGGACATAGGCGGTAAAATATTTTAAGAGACAAATTTGCACCATTCACTAACCGAAGACTTGTTGACCTCCGAAACTGCTCAATGATCAACAACGTTCGCCTTACGCGGCCACAGCACATTTTCCCGGTACTCTCAACGCTAGCGTCCAAGCCTCGTTCGTATCGTCTGAGAACGCCTGACCTTTTTTGTATTCAACATGGCGGATCACTGGGTAGCAGAAGTTTTTCCTCCAAAATTCCAGTTTGGAAGCGTAGATGAGTTGCTGAAAAGCCAAGAAAAAGACGAAAAAAGTACAGCAAAGCTTAAATATCTCGATGAAGTTTATAGAAGAGTTTATTTCGAGGAACAAAAGGCGAAAACATCTACCGATGAAGACATGCAGGATGATGTTGAGCGACTGAAGAAGATTCGACAAATCGTTTCAAAACAGAAGAAACGACGGAGTAAACCGAAGTTTAAGGACCAAGATGAGTGCATCTGGAGTGAAAATGAGCTGCAAACTTTGCGCAGATTTCTACAGAAAGCTAAAATGCAAAATCTGAAGCTCGCCGCCATGTTGGAATCGGCACAAGAGGAGATTCATTCTTGGAAAAGAAAGTTTAAAGACGTCGCTGAATCAGAGGGGGCTGTCAAATGCAACTTAGGAGTATTGAAAAAGAAATATGAGAGGTTAAAAGTTAACTACAGAGCACTTAAAGAAGATCTGAGAAGATATCACGCTAACTTGAAAATTTCTCGGGAGGAATGTAAGCAACTAGAACTTGAAAGAGATGAAACAGAGAATTTGCTTAAACAAACGCAGGCAGATTTGAATCAAGAGAAGCTCAACAAGATGCATCTCCAATCTAAGCTGGATAGAACTGAAAAAGAGAAAGAGAAAAATCTTAAAAGTCAGAAGGATCTTATAGAACAGCAGCATTTGCTTGAAATTAGAAAGTTACAGAAAGAAGTCAACAGGTTGAGTAATGAATTTGAAAAAGAAAAGTATGATAATGATTTGAATAAGAGAGCTCTGGAGCACCTCAGGAGCCATTTTGCCAGTTTGATGGTTAATCAGGAGATTATGAATGGCAGTAATATGAAGGACAATATTCTGAGTTTGATTGACATTGATTACCTACCAGAATGACCAAATTTCATAATTACTTTGATATTAGGTGGAGACCCTAAAAATAGAAAACATGGAACTCTGTAGACCTGATTTTATCAATATAGAATGTTTTTAATCTTTTACCTATCACTAATAAAACTCTCCTTTGTAAGTAGAGTGTAGAGCTCCTAGAAGATATTATACTCTGGCAAATTGCAACGGAGAAAGTGAGACAACCTTTCTGAGTTTGCAACATTTGTTTTGACCTGTTAATTTGCATATTAATGTAATAATGTTGCCCATATTGGCTCCTTGCTTTTGATATTTGGCCACCATGATTTGTCATGATTTGTATATTTTTTTGAAATTTGCAGTTTGCCAGTTTTGTAGATTAATCTTTTCTGGTTGGATTTTGTTGGGATTGGCTGATTTTAGTCAAACCATTCCCAGGTTGATGCATAACAACAAAGGGGTTTGGGGCTGTTACTTATTGACATACCACTGGGAATGTACATTTTGATTATAGCTGGTTTGCATTTTCCTCTGACTTCTTAAATGGGTGTGGACAAAACCTGGCCTAGGCCATGGCCTACGCTGTGGCCTACCCTGTGGCCTACACTGTGGCCTACCCTTTGGCCTACGCTGTGGCCTACCCTGTGGCCTACCCTATGGCCTACCCTCTGGCCTACCGGTGGTCAGATGTTTAAGAACATAAAAATAAAATCTGAAGAGGGTATACTAAGAGGTCGCTAAAATGATTTTCAACATTCGAAGGAACAAAACACGGCAAATATCACAGCACTAAACCATAACGGTAGGTTAAGGGGGAGGGGAGAGGAGGGGATATACAAAATGGCGGCTTTATGATGCAGGCTGTCAGTTGGTAACGTATAATGGAGTGCTGGTGTAAAAATGTAATGAATGGCATTATATTGGAGAGCACACATATCCAGGTAAGAAAATGCAAACCTTACGTTGCAGGCCAATTTTTTAAGAGCCCTCAAGTGCTGTAGAGTATTGAATTTGCAACGAGCACCCCAGAACACGCACACATCGCCGTCGTAAACATTTCGCAAACTTTACTTGCTTTTCCAAAGAAAGGGCCAGTATTGCACTAATTTGAAAGGAAAGCTGATATGATGATGTTTGCCCAAAAGTTGCGTTTAACCGGCTTCTGTTCCTCGATTTCCTTATTCTATCAGAAGGTTAAGAAATTTTGATCGGAATGTGGCTGGCAAAACAGCAGAAGAAAGTCATTGGTAAGACAGTACTCAGGAAAACGTTGAAAGGTTTCCAGCAATGCTATCCTTTTAAAAATCTGACTGCCAGTAGGCCATAGGGTAGGCCAAAGGGTAGGCCACAGGGTAGGCCATAGGGTAGGCCACAGGGTAGGCCACAGGGTAGGCCATAGGGTAGGCCACAGGGTAGGCCATAGGGTAGGCTACGGGGTAGGCCATAGGGTAGGCCATAGGGTAGGCCACAGGGTAGGCCATAGGGTAGGCCACAGGGTAGGCCATGGCCTAGGCCAGGTTTTGTCCACACCCCTCTTAAACATGGTTTTAAATTTCAACCCAACAGTCTTGTTGGGGAAAAATGAATTCCTTTATGATGTATTAAAAATTGATTTACATTTTTTACATGGGCTTATAGCTACACATTTGTTAGTGTACAGACTAGTGAGCAGAAACTAGAGTTGAAAATGGAAGTACCATGGGAAATGTTACCATAAAATCTCTCTCCTCTCCTCCCCTCTGCCTCATCCCCACCTTTTGTACTATATTACTTACATGTGAGGGTCAAGTATAGCTTTGAATTAACTTATAAGTAAATAGAAGTCTTTAGTGACATTAAATGATGATTAATATAGATATATTACAAAAAAAAATTACACTGCTTATAGAAATGTGATATAAAATAAAGACTGTGCAATACAGTAAAACCTTTCCACTCCCAAGATCTAGTTTGAATTTGCATTACTACTGAGAAATAAAAGAAGACTGTGCCATACAGTAAAACCTTTCCACTCCCAAGATCTAGTTTCAGTTCTCCATTTCTAATGAATAATCTCTGAGAATTTGATGTTTAATTTCCTGCAAGACAATTTTTTTTCTCATGGAGCTCCTGCATGAAAGTGTTGTGATATTGTAGAGGAAATTTGAATTTAGTCTTACCCTAGAGTGGGTGATTAAAACATTTTTTAATTGTATGTATGTAAGTAAAGGTATTGATACCTGTTCACATTTAACAAGTTGTGCCTTCACTTAATATCCAAAGTTTCCTCATTTTTTTTTAAACGAAAACGAGGTAAGTTCGGTTAATGCATGAATAATTTCCTTTAAACTTAAATGTCCAACTATGGATAAAATTCAACATTAAATAACGTCAAGGGCATAAATGAAATGAAGTTCAAGAGGATGTTTCTCTTTCTTGTCCGGCCTCTTTTGTTCCTTTCAGACAACGCATGTGGTGACCTAGCAACACTGATAACAAAGACACTCCGGTTACCCACAGTCCCTCCATTCAACGCAGATGAGCAGTCAATATTTGTCACGTCGATCGCCGTAAGAATCCTCTTGTATACTGTCGAGCATCGCAGTTCTTTATAAGAGAAGTATCTTACTGGTATGTTATGAGGTATGCGAAGGCAGACAAAATTTTCTTCTACGAATCGTGTGTTGCGATTAAACACAAGCCAATACCGACGGGAATACAAGAGCGGTGCTGTTTATCACGGCGAACTCGAGGGAAGCAAGAAGAGTGGTAAAGGGATCTTTAAGTGGCCAAATGGAGCTTGCTATGACGGAGAATACGTAGATAACACAAGACATGGCTATGGAAAACAATATTGGCCTGACGGCTCAACGTACGAAGGCGCTTTTGTACGCGATCTTCGACATGGAGCTGGAACGCTGACATGGGCTGATAAAGAGGTACGTGTGTAAACTTAAGATGAGATAATAGCCGTAACGGAGAGAGCGATTTTTTAACCGTCTTCAATTTTAATTTAGCAATCTATTTTCTGAATGGTTTCAAAATTACTTTATGCGCCTCCAAGATTTGCTGGTAAGTGCATTCAGTCTCGAAGTCAGAAGGAACTGAATACGTTGGGTGAAGACTTCAATTAGGCGCTGGAATTAAAGTCAATTTGCGAAAGTGAAGGACTTGCCTTCTCGACTTTTGTTCAGTCTTTCGTATTTATCAAGACAAGAGCGGGGATTATGTTTAAGACAGTAGGCGTCTCACAGGTTTAAGTAAGTTTACTTAGTTTAGACAAAAATTGTCAACCTGAAGCAAAATATACTCTAGAATATTGAATTCTACCGCTGAGAGGTCCTTGCTTGTTTTGCATTTTATCCAAAGACAGTTTTACTCGATGTTTACTTTAGTTTTCAAGGTGTTTTTCGTTCGCTTGGAAAAGATGTTAAGAAAAAATGTGAACTGCGCTTGGAGTATACATTCAAGAGAAAAGCCTGCATGTCAAGGATATTGACACGCAAATTACACGAAATTACACGAAAGCTGCGCTGTCACTACTTGGGGTTTTGGTGCTTGCGTGAATGGCGTCAATTTCAAACGCCACCATTTAGCCCGCGGCAAAGATATTCCAGCTGTTCGTCTTTTGTTATTTTCATTTTCCGAAATAAAGTACACAAATGTAGCGTATTTATCTAAGAAATGTGCTAATACAATGAACTGATGTGTGAATTCCCCAGGGGCTCTATCCAGGGAATAATATAAACCAGAGGCAATGACTGGTGGCCTCTTTCTGTGCACCACATTTGTTACTCTATGTTTTTCATAAAATTCAAATTGCATTCTGAAGGGAAGGACAAAAGAGAAATAAAATCAATTTTGATGAAGAGTGCACATGGGAGCATGTAGTGTGAACAGAGTCTGTATGTCAGACAATATTGTGCACAGAAGTTATATGTTTATTCTTATGGACAGTCCTCCACTGCTGCTCTTTCATTTTGACCTTTACTGATTTCTCAGTATAATTTATTTTAAGATAGTGGCAGTGGCTTTACAATTAAGTAAGGGAGGGTGAAAAAAAAAGAAAGTGAATAGATTGTTTACCACATGGTGCATGTGCATGTTTTGCTGGAATTCAGATCTATACCTGCGTCTTCTGTTTGTGAAGTTCTGATTGACAATGCATGTTTTCGTTTAGAGCTATACAGGAGAGTTCTATCGAGACAGACGGCACGGAAAAGGAGTATATACTTGGCCTGATGGTACAAAATTTGAAGGTCACTTTGAAAATGACAAGAAGAAGGGTTTTGGTACATTTTTCTTTCCAAGCAGCAATAAATTTGAGGTTTGTGCAATTTGAAGTGAAAACGTTACTCTATCAGTGATTATGTTCTACTAACTCAATTAGTCACGCGAAGTCCTTGAAGTAACTTCAGATGAAAAGGTTTCCTTTTTCAATTATAGGGAATATATCGCAGAGATGAGAGGGATGGTCCAGGAATATTGACATACTCTAATGAGGAACAAGATGTTGGACTCTGGTGTGGGGAACGGTTAATTAAACTGTGCTCTGTAATGGACAGTGCCTTCCTCTTCCAGCACTACTCTAACTACAATGTGAATGCTGGTCAGAATTTGTCTAACAGAGTAGTACGAGCCAACACAGCAAGGGAGAATGTAAGAAACAATACCCCTTCATTGCAAGACTTTGAAGGTAGCAATGACATGGAATCAAGCAAAGTGTTGTCTCAAATTCCAAGTTCTTTCTCATACATGGATATTTTAGAAGGTGTTCGCGGCAACAAAGGTTCTAAAGGACCTGTTGAACGTGCATCAGAGGAGCTTTTAAAATCATCAGCAGCTGGAGATTGTTTCAAAGTTCGCAGTTTGATTGAAAGTGGAAAAGTTCATGTGGATGTTGCCGATAAGACGGGCTACACTGCTTTACTAGCTGCTGCAGTGAGTGTTTAATGTGAAGCTGTTTTAACATTATTGCACAGGCTTTGGTGCAATTGACTGCCTCTAATTTTGGGGGTAGGGTGGGTTAGGATTTGTAGATTGATGCAATAGCTAGAGTTACACTTACAGAAAACATAGGAGTTAGGTTGAATTCCCCTTTACTAACATAATACCATGGAGTCAGCTTTACTTCTGTCACTCTCCAGGTCCATATAGCACATAATTATGTAAAGACCAATTTGGCTTCATTTGCTTCGTTTACAATTGTAATATACATCTGTAATGAGAACCTGTTTTTCTCCAGGTCAATTGTCATAGAGATGTTATTAACTGCTTACTGGATAATGGTGCCAATGTCAACAAGTTGAATGATGAGGGGTTATCAGTTCTTGCTGCCTGTCATGTTCTCTTCTACACAAAACACACCTGGAAGAATAACATTGCTGAGACCATTCCTGATGAAAATTTGTTTAATTGCATCCAGGAAGATAAACAGAAAGGAACTTATATTCATCGGAATTATCGGCAAAGTGTTGTGCTTGAGGAAAGCAGAGTGGAAACAAACCCGATTGGTTCTGGTGATACTGAGGAAAACTCAGAAGATGAATGTGTTGAAAATATCCAAAATGAAAACTGTAATCAAGATGAAACAAACAATACGAAGATGCCATACAAAATCATTGAGTTCAACGACAGAACTGTTGCAGATACAGCTGCTGATAGTGCAGAGCTAGTAA
This sequence comes from Stylophora pistillata, assembly GCF_964205215.1. NCBI lineage: Eukaryota > Metazoa > Cnidaria > Anthozoa > Scleractinia > Pocilloporidae > Stylophora > Stylophora pistillata. The sequence continues at coordinate 31,395,611 of NC_142525.1, forward strand.
ACAACCTCAACAATTGTATACAAAGTAAATTAGATTTAAGTAGAACTGGTTTTAAGAAAACTACAGACAACAAAGGAACAAAACTGATCATAGAACATGGTGGGAATAACATGCTTGACTCTGGAATGTTATTGTCAATCAGTGATGTTTCATCAACACATGAGGGGAATGATCCAAAAACTGGTCAATTTAGTGTGTTAGACCCAGCATTGTTTAGCATCATGAGTGCCATGACTAGTACAAGGCAGCCATCAGACTCAGGAGATGATTTACATAGTGAAAACAGCATGGACCAAAACAAACAAGTTTTACTGGCTGTGCAAAGGTAAAATGAAGACTTTTATTTTCTTTTTAGTAATTGTATCACACTGAACAGAAAAGGTCTAGACCACCACACTCTATCCCAGTTTCTGTAACTTGCAGAGAGTGGGAGTAAAAGAATTTTTTATGCAGCATAGGTTACACCCCTTACTTTTCATATTGTTTCCTAGAGCAGCTACCCATTTCTGCTTCCAGACAGAGTTGGGCTGTGAACTATCTTTTTCCAAGATGGTTACACTTCAGTACTTCAGCAAAGGTTCAAACTCTGCGCCTTTCAATTCAGATTCTAGTGTACTGATCAGAAAGCCACAAAACAGGATATGTATACAAACATATTCAATTGCCATCTGTAGAAAGTTTTTGTGATCAACAGATGATGTCGTCTTTTTCAGGCGTCCTCATCTTGAAGCAACAGTTCGTCTGTTGCTCTGGAGAGGTGCAAATCCGAATGCATCATCTCTTCCAATGCCAGTTCTGTTTTTTGCTGTGAAAGCCGCAGACACTGCAGCTGTTGAGATTTTACTCCAGAAAGGAGCTGACACCTCTGCAAAATTATCAAAAGAAGTAAGAATCAGCATTTTTGAGTGGAATTTGTCTTTGGTTATACAAATATTGTCATCTAAGATTTAATTTAATTGAAAGACAAGCAGGGTACTTGTACACATGCAGGTAACAATAATCTCAGTAATTGGAATCATGGCACGTTCCAAAAATTGAATTTTGAACAGTTTCATTAAGTTTACATTGCGTAAAGTAGAAGCTTCAGCAGAGTTGTTAAAGTTGTGGCATTTATTATCTAACTCATTGTTTGGCCTTGTTTTTGTCATCAATAACCAGCAATCAGGAATTGCACCTCTGCATATTGCTGTAGCTCTGCCCGACCAAACAGGAGTGGAGATCACAGAGTTGTTGCTGAAGGCAGGTGCTGACCCAAACATAAGAGATTGTGCATTTGGTTCTGAAGAAAATGGAAGAACTCCAGCACATATAGCCTGTTCAAGAGAAGATAATGACCAGGTATTAAATGTGGTCACACTTATATATATACAAGTACAGTCCATATTCATCTTCCCCATCTTCTTTTTCCTTTTTGATTTATTCTCACCACAGGGTGTTTTTCTTTGATTCATTGGATAAATAAAGGAGCACAGAATCTAAAGATGACTGAGGTTGGATTCGTTGTGGGGCTTGGAATTTTTTTTTTAAAGTTTATCTGTCACTCCAATTAATTTAAACATTGAACAACCCCAAGGAAAAATTCAAAATTTGTTACATAGCTCTGTTATCTGTAGATGTAAGGTGAGTTATGATTTATGTATCCCCTCACTTAAGTTGTGGTCTTGGTCATTGACAAACAATCTGTGAAACAACTAGGAAAGGAAGACCTCCACCATAAAGGCATTTCAAAAGTTCGGTTGCCAATAAATTCTGAGGTGACATACGTTTTTTGTATTGCAAGAAGTGAAAATGGTGTCCTATAACATGCTATCAGTTGTTGCATTACTTTGAGTAATTTTGTGGTTAGTTTTAATATACATGGTTGCTTTCAGGTATCATGTGCTGTTGTATGGCTTTTGTTAGAGTATGGAGCCAATCCGGATCTTTTGTGTGAAGGACATTCTGCCCTTTCCTTGGCAATCTGCAGTGGAAATGACTTGGTAAAATATGACGTCCTTGAAAACCATAGTCAGTTATAAATCTCTTCTGATTAAGGGGTGTAGGTGTAAGCCCTTACGGGCTCATTGTGGGCCATTGTGTTCATGCTTGGGTAAGACACTGAACTCTCACAGTGGCTCTCTCCTGTCTCCACCCAAGAATGATAATGAATAGTGCTGAGGTATCATCGCAACTAGCCAAATTCTGGGTTAATCTAGCACAGTGTAAATGGTGTTTTAGCTTTGAAGTTCCCACTTTCATCAGAAAATTTTGAAACTTTTTGTAAATTCTCCTCATTCCTTTGACAGGCTGTAGACACACTTCTGAAACATGGAGCTAACCCCAGTCTGCGTCTCTCCAAGGGAGTCGGTTCGGCACTTTGTGGTGCTACTTCATTCATGGCAGAAAGGAGAAGGACTCCAGCTGGAAGAATTAAGCTAGTAAGCTCATTTGAATGTCAACATCTGAGTTGAGAGTGAATGTTAGTTTACCTCAAGCATCGTGTACTAGAAGAATACCTTTCAGTAACGTTTGGGTATCATTTGATTATCTGCTGCTTTTTTATGATCAGATAAACAAGATCATGAGAGCTGGTGCAAACATTTTGTCGCCCATAATCGTGAATCAGAAATATCCACCTGGAACCGTTGTTGATTATGCCTACAGTGTATTTTATCAGGTGAGCAATTAGAATCTTACTGCATATCCTACCAAATTTTGGTCGGAATTTTGCAGTCCGTTTTTGCTAAACATCATCACTATTTCCTTACAGTTTAGGAAAAAGACCAGTTTTTCTGCACCGTCTTTGTACAGTGTAGTTCCCTTTTAAACCACTTCATTAATACAGCCAGAATGGTTTAAACTGTGATGTAATGCCAATCTCACATATTCCTAAACTTCCAAACAGGAAACTTATTGTTGTATTAATTTTAATAAGTTAGAAATGTGTAACAGGCAAAATTCCTAAACGTCTTTTTGTCGGCGAGTCAGGTAATTATCGGTATCTTAAGAGTTGTTACATGTTTTACTTTGAAATACCCTTGTTCTCTTGGGATCTCTGCCACGTTAACCGTCAACCTTTTACTGATTAATAGGACCGCAAGATTGCTCACACTCCATACCATGCCCTAACAGCAACAGAACGCGAGTGTTACAATGCGCGCCGGGAAATGTTGGATCATCTGGGGGATCTGCTGAGGACTCAAGTGTTGAATAAAGAAAAGGAACTGATAGAGAAACAGCTGAAGGAAGTGAAAGGACAGGCTGAAGGTGATTTGTGAATATATTCTAGTAAGAATTTCACGGTACGAGACGTCTTTCGGATGTCTTACCATGGGAAGCTTTGGTTTGCCCATGATATTTTGCTATCTAAATCTAAATGTCTAATCTGCAAAGGGCAATACAGCTAGTGATTTTTACCCTATCTTGTGCTCTTGCCGTGAAATATGCAGAAAAACATATTAATTTTTTTTTTCAGAGTCACCTTATTGATTCTCCTTTGTGGATGCTTCTAAATATAGACGCGAATATGTGTGTGTTTTTTTTTTCGCTGTAGGAACGCAGAATGTCGATAAAAGTCTACAGTCTACCTGGGGTATCCTGAAGTCATCTGACAGACTGAGCAGGCTGAGAGAGCACGACACCTCCCCTGCTGAAAAAAGAGACGCCTTGAAATGTAGCAGGGTGAGCTTCAGACTTGAAAATGAGGTCTCTGGTGAAGACGACGGGGAGGCCCACGAAATCGAGGCTCAAGCAGATCGTGAAGTCGAGGCCATTACTGGAATCGATGGCGAAAGTCCTGGAATGGATAATGAGGTAGGATCGTTGAAGTACTATTCTCTTCTCCATGTTCGTTTAGATAATTGTATTTTTCCTTGGATGGATCATGATCTATATCACTGTTCTTTCATTCTAGCAAGAGAAAGTTGCTTGGGTGATTGTATAATTTCAATGGATGGATCATGATCATAAATATATCATCATTCTTTCTTTTTAGCAAGAGAAAGATCGCATGACGTCAGAAATGTCACCCGCTCCTGATGCTAGCAAGGAAAGCACTCCATGTTCTCTAAGGTCCAGCGCTCCCGAGCCGTCCTTGAAACCCCAGTCTCCAGGCCGAGACGAAAACTGTGGACTGCGAATTGCTGTGACTAAAGCCGCTGATCACATGAGTATATCTGCACTGGCGACTCAAACTTTGAAACAACGAAAGCAAGTGATGAAAAACCGCTTTCGATACTGTTATGAGTGCGGACGCTCAATAGCAATTCGCTTGTCGGCCTGTACAAGATGTAAAGAGGTCTTCTATTGCAGTAAGTCGTGTAAACTGAAGGCGTGGAATGCGAGGCACAGGGAGGAATGTGTCCGACTGACAGGTGGTGGGATGAAGACAACTTCCAACCGGCGAGCAGAAAGCCCCACCCCCACCACTGACCCTGATGTACCTCCTCCCTCTACCACTCCCTCAGGGTCTCAGAGGAAGGCGCCTTCACGGGGAAAGGGAGAAAAAGTGCGTAAACCACAGACTGTTTCGGCTTCGCGAGTGTCTAAGCGGAATTCTTCTCCGTCGGCAACGAAATTCAAGAAATAACAGGGTGTGTTGGAGGAAAAAGGTGTGTTTTACTTTAAAGAGACCAGCAGAATTACCTGTACTATCTAGAACAGCGCACCTTGGCTTTTAAAAATTAGCAGAATGGCAGCTCAACAGAAAAGCAGCCCTGACCCTGAATAATCATCATGATTAAAGTGTTACGCAATTAGTTTTTCATTTCTCGTCACAATCATTTAATACCATAGTTTCTTTGCTGAACCTGAAAGTGAACAGAGAGAATGAACGTAATAATAATAGAAACCTAATTAAATTGTCACCAAAGTTGTATTTGTTGGCGGGCCGTCAAAGATTTCTAGAGCCGGTGAATTACACTCAGTTCTGACCTAAGTAACGCTTCGCCTATCATTAGTAGTTGTATTCGGGGTTTAAAGTGAATATTTAAATTCCATTTTTGCTTTGGCCCAGCCCTAAAATGCCCTGTAAGCCAACGGAACACATGGAAACTTTTTATCCATTCTTAAGTCGCGCTTCATTGGAAATTGATGCAGTGACGGTCGTTTTGATTTTTTCAGTCTCTCTAATTATTTTGGCGGTAATAGGTGTGTGATTCGTTTGTTTTGTTTTGCTTTATTTATTAGTATCGTTGTAATTGGGTGTTGATACAAGTTTTCTCCAGTGGTTTTATTTATAATCGAAATCTTTGTATATTTAACTAACCAGTCGTTTTGTACAATATGATTATATTTATGAGGAATAAATAAAAAGGTATTTTTTTTTGTATTAAAACTTCCAGTGGCATCAATATTCTGGAGCGGATCCAAGAGTAGTTCGGATGATTCGGTCGAACCCCATAAACCAAAAATCTCCAAAAAATACGAATCAGACACTGTGCATTTGCTTTAAAAGAAAAGAAAGAAAAAAAAGAGACATAAAAGGGGCAAAAAATGATAGAAAAGTCTTTATTTTTCCTAGCGTGAATTTTTAAAGCACAGAGCGAGAACAATTACACAACTGCAACTTGTGTTTTATTTTCTTAATTGGTTTCCACAGTGGTAGTACTCGTGTAAAATAATTCAAAACAGATATAGTTTAAGTGGTATAAAACAATCAACAATCATCCCTCAAAATACTGGAAATCGTGCCTCCGAAGACCTAATTTTCAAAATTGTCCGGGAGAGGGATGCCCTTTCTCTCTCTTAATGCGTCTGTTCTCATTATAAAGTCCGCTTTCTCTTCATTTTATTTCTTTTCTTTGTGTTCTTTTTTCAATACTTGTTCCACGATACACGAGTAAACCTCGCTGACTATAGACCCGCCAAAAATTGCGAAAAGGAAAGACGATCCCAATGTCTCCATTCTATCATTTAATTTCATTCTCACTTGGTTTTAAAATTCCATCAAGGGTTCGGTCCAAGAGTCTAATCATAACCAAGTTGCTTTATATATTCTTTACATAACTTGTCTAACTTTCTTAGACATACATATAATTTTCTTAGCTTCCTCTACTGTCCAACTTACATATTTACAATACCACTGTGAATGTTCATTACTTAATTATATTGGATTTCTGTACATTGTTATTTTGAATATTTTACTCAATTTGAAATCCATGGTTTAATTTCTCTTTTCTATGAAACTCATCTCAGGTTCGATTTTGTTGTCTAAGTCTGTTGACGTTCTGATAAGGAAATTTGAATAAGAGAAAAATGGCGATCAAAGAATAGTTAGGAGACAGCAGATGAGAACTTATCAGTTGTGATTTCCAGCGTGTTCTTTGAAAGAAGCATTTCTCCATCAGATGAATTTTTTTATCTTTCTAAATTTTTTTTCTCGATATCACCCTCAATCGAAGTCCCAACTATTTTACACTACTGGACTGTGTGTCGACGATGTTCATATTTTTTATCAGCCAAACAAAAGAAAATGTTTTTCCCTGTATGGAAGTTTTGATCCAAAATCTGGAGTATGTACCTTAAACAGATCGTTTAATCTGAATGCTGCAGTTCATTCAAACTCTCGACGCCATTTTGATATAAAAAAAACTGATCAAAATCTGACGACGGCTTCCATGCGAACGTCAAACCATCGAACTATTAGGCTGAGCAGCCGTATTTCGTTCAGCGCCGCGTCGCCGTGGATCGAGGACATAAATGTAATTCTCATTTCCGCGTGATTTTGATCTCGGGTGAAACGGAGGAGCGTGAACTGGAGTAGGTGCATAACAACCGTCCCCTAGAGGCCTGGGGCTGGCTGTAAACTTGCATATTCCGTCTTGATCGCTACTGTTCGTTGTATTTGAAGATATCGATGTAGTTTCCAAAGTTGGTATCCCATAATACTGATCTAGGTTATGTCTTTTTCCAAACTCAAGCGCGGATATAAGTTCGTCACGTGACGAGCTGTACTCCGAAGAAGCCGAATCATAAGCGCGAGGGTCACGCGATCCTAAGCTTCTGTCATAGCCTCTGTGGTAGGGGCTGAGTTCTTTTGATGACCCAGACTCCCGCCGCTGGGGTGTTGGCATCGGTCGCAATACCGGCGTCACTTGACTAGAGCCACGTTTAGAATTAACGCTTGTTCGGCGAAGTTCATTCCGTGATGGGCCTAAGCCCGAGTCACGTGATCGCGGTCCCCCGGACGCCGGGCTTTGAGAATAAACCGGATGAACCAGTTCCTGGCTTTGCCCGCGGCTTTTACTTTTACTTAATCTACTCGCCCCTGCTGAGTGTCGCAGGTCAATATTAGACTCCATTGTCCGTGATATGCTGGTTGTATCGAGTTCAGACCCCCCGTCAGCATGTCCGCGGAATCCTAAGACCCCGATGCCTGGAGTTCCGTTCAGCGATCTCTGCGTGGTGTAGAAAGTGGGATACACGCTATGATCGCTTGCATCGGCAAAACGTCGCGCGCGAGCGGCTGAATCAGTGTCATGGAGAATAGGTCGGTGATAAACTGGATTATTAAAGTTTCCCTCTGAAGAAGTGTCACTGAAGCTTCCTTCATATGGTGGAGCCTGACCTGTTGTCCCCGGGTGATACGGAGGGGGAGGGGGTGGGTAATCCTCCTCCAGTATAGTCTCTTGAGCAAAATGATTGCGGAGCATGCTAGTTGGGAGACTGATCTCAGAGCCGTGCGTGGACCGTGTTGGGTCTAAGGAAGAAGAGGAATCTGCCATGTTACCATTAGTCGCAGGACTGCCTTCTGACTGGTCAGGGTTACTTCGCCTGAAAAAGAATGATACAGAGGGGTTTAAATTATTTGAAGGAACTTAAACTTGTTTTCTGCCCTATGGCGCTCGCTATTTGCGGTATTATCTATTCGTGCAAGTTCACAGCTTCAAAGAAATATGTAGTGAATAAAAACAAGAGTTAGGTTAACGGAGTTGTACTTACCTCGAGCTCTGATCGTAATCCTCCTGGTCGACCGGAAGTTGCTCGCGAAATATTTTCCCTTTCCAGTATTTCCTCCAGTCTAGGAGATTAAAATGAAATATCAACTTTTCAGTGAAATGATAAGAAACTAATAAAAAGAGAACCAAGACCATGTAACTAATACTATTTTTTCCAGTGATAAAATCCACTTCAAGGTTTTGCCAAGCCTAAATGGAGCCCCTCGCGTTGAAAGGTCACGGTAATCTTTAACTCAGTTTAGACAGTTTATGTATGAATGACATCGTTCCTAAAATCCTAGTAAAGGAGGAACGAAATTGATACAAGGGGATCTAGACTTAGAGAAATATGTGACATTCTCGTTCCAGAGCCCTCGTTAGTCTTATGGAAGGGGTGGCAGTGGCTCCTGTGTCAATCAAAACTTTACACGATTGGCAGGGAAGACAAATAAAAAAAATCCGTTAGGAGCCTTCGAACCTTGCTGCTGACCAAAAGAAAAGCAGCTCTTAAGAATGAATTCAAGAATCTGTCTGCACCATTACCGTGAAATTTGTCGAGATCAATGCGTCCTCCTCTAAAGGCGACCAGCAATAAACACACAATGACGACAACAATGAGTGCTGCGACACCGATCAAAACTCCAAAGAACGCGCGATTGCGATAAAACGGAGTTCTTTTGGGGGCTGCTGCTTCAACGTCTCCCACTTTCTCCAAAGTGACAATAGGTGTGTTTCTATCTATTTAATGAAAATCCCAATAACTATTACAGTTACCTAAGTCTGGCTGACATCACCTGACCTATAGGCGAATTCATGCTGACGTCATTGTTTACATTTTTGCTCATTTGCATACGGCTTTGCGTAAAGAAGGAAGCATGTTAGATACAAATTGACTTCAGGCAGCTAAAGAGCTAGAAAACCTTAGTACATGGTGAAATTTTTAGCTCTTTGGGTGTAATATTCAAGGAGAAATAGTCCATCAAAAACTGCAAAATTTCTGGGTGACAAAAGCGCTAATGAGCTCACACATTCTATGTAAAATTTTGAGTTTTTAAACCCGTGTTGCACAAAAAGTATTCAATGCATCGGGCTCGTATTCATTGGCCGAGTTAATCGTACTTTGACCTTTCGATATTCAGAACTGATTTATTTTTAGCTCCATCAGAAACTGAATTGCTTATGCTAATGAGGCAAATATTGTAAACAAGGATTCCCCTATACTCACTCTTTACCCCAGGGATATCACCTCTGGGAATTTTTGAGCTTAAGTCTTAAATCTAAGGTTACGATTTGATCAGATCAATTCTCTTTTTTTTAGCGCTTTTCGAGTGAGTGTCGTAAGTACAAAACCAAAGACATTACAGCAGCCAATCAGAGCTAAAAATTATGAGGAGCAGATGAGATATTGAGGAATTACATGCAATTAACTTAAGGCGCAGGCGCGGGAGAACGAGAATTATCATGAATTATAGCTACGGTAGAGGGTTTGGTTGAAAGGATGGCGCATTTAATTAACAAACCCAGCCACAGAGCGCTGCGAAGCGAAACAAGCGCAATCCTACTTTACTTTCGACAACCAATTTAAAGTTGCTCTATCACAAAGCATTTCAATCTCCCTATCCGACTTGACGTAACTTACCACCAAATACAACTTTACGCACTGCACTTGGAGTCCCTCTTCCTACTGCATTTAGCGCAGAGATCCTGAAGTAGTACACTTTGTTGAAATCCACTTTGTACAACAGGTAGTAGTTGATGTTACTTAGGATGTACTGGACTTCCCACTTTTCGCCCTTTACTTTATATTCAAGAATGAACATAGTTACGAGGCTGTTTCCGTCACCCCATTCGCGCCAGGTGATATTTAGAGCGGTACCATTAGTGAGAATTTTGAATTCTATCACTTTCGGTGGTAATGGCGTCGCTGGCGAGACGAATAATAAAAGCATACGGTTAAAGCAACTCGTTACGGCCATTTGTATTAGTCGCGAAATTGCTGAAAAGCACTCAAGATAATGCTCAGCAAATCAAACTTCATAAGTCTATTTGTTCAAGAAAGAGGCCGAGGGAGGAATGTAATACTTTCACAATAAAATGACAATCCAAGTTGAAAACAGGAACCAGTATCCCTCAGATCAACTTAGTCAAACTTAGTAAATAACTGTGAAAAAATTGAAAGAGGACAAGGCCCATAAAACGCAATTCAGTACTAGTAGGGAAACATGGCGAGACTACGAGTACGAGTTAACTACTGAGAGATGGGAGAGAAAAATATTTTTCAAGACATTACCAGCATGAATTCATTTCACATTTCTAGGAAAATGTGAGAGTCAACAATCACTTTTGCTTATCCGTATTCTTTCTGGACATGTCTATCATTACTCAACTGAACTTTTGTTCCAGGGAGTTCTCCTCTCTCTAAGAAAATTAAAAAAGAGAAAGCCTGGAAACAAAGTCGAATGTCATACCCTTACTTTTTACTTTGAGTTTCCTGATAACTGTTTTCCGTCCCAGTTTGTTACTTGCCGTGCATTCATACTGCCCGGCGTCAGCTTCTCTGACGCTAATGATCTTTAAGGAGCCGTTTGTCAGCTGACGGTATTTCGTAACGTCTGTCAGCTCACGACCACTGCTGTACCACATCACCGAAGGCTTAGGGTAACCATAAGCTTCGCATTCTAAGATGGCGGATGTTGATCTTGTTGCAAGGGTCACCGGTAAATCGTCGTTAAAGATGTTGGCTGGAACTGTAAATAGGAATTTTTCTCATAAAAAGGATGTCTTTGTATTCAAATCAATCGGAGACGAAAGTACAGTCTTTTTATTCATGCTTTGCGTTTTCCAGTCAATCGAATGTTGAGGAAAAATTTTTGTTTTATCAGATTGTGTTTTCCGCTCAACAAGGGTGACAAAAGCTCTGAGGAAATGCACACTTACTTGATTCTTGCGTCGTTTGCCTGACTACCGTAGAATTGCCTCCAACTCCGATGGCAGTGCTTGCTTTCACCCAGAAACTATACTCGGTATCAGACTCTAACTTAGGGAGATATTTTGACGTCATATTCCCACTTAACACATATTCAGTGGGGTCAGTGAGAAGCGAGTCTGCGATACTCTTTCTGTAATAGAGTAGATACTCTCTTATAATGCCATTTGGTTCTAACGGAGGATCCCAGAATACACGGATTGTCTGCTTGGAAACTGGGATGGCCTGGACATTACTTGGAGGTCCTGGGACTGTAAGAAATCACAGTGGCTTCAATTAGATGTCGAGCAAAGTTTGATCAAATTGGATTATGAAACAAGGTGGTAAAATAAATTTACAAGTCACGAGTTTATACTGTAAAGGTTCGACAACCAAGACAGAGTTGCCTTTCAATCAGTTTAAGTTTGTGATCAAGCTTAGTTAACTCATGTTAGCATTGCTCTGCTTCTCCAGTTAAGGTTTTAATAAATGCACAAGATGTCGGTATTTGACTTCTTTTATCTTAAAGGTAATTTACGTGCGAGTCTGTATTCCAGACCTATTAGTTTGTTCGTATTGACGCTTGAAGTGACCATTGCATATAATCACTCAGATTTGGTACCACTCCCCTGTCGTTTTCTGTTTCATCGTGTAATTACACCTTTCTAATTTTTTTGTCTGTAAGATACTTCCTCTGTAATAAAAACTGCCCTTTTGAGTATTACCTTAGACTTGGTTCCAAATAGCCGAACAAATATAAAAAAGGAAATAATTCTTTCATCAAACTTACTGTCCTCTAGTGTGGTTGCAGCTCGTGGACGGCTCTTGACACCAGTCCCTACGCGAGTAAATGCCGCCACTCTGATCTTGTACGTAGTAAACTTGCGCAGTCCTGTTAAAGTGGCGTTCCACTGTCCATTAAATCCATTGGATCTGGTCACAGTTCTGTTGAACACTTGATTTGGGCTCTTGGTGCTGTAGTAGTACACTCGGTGACCACGTAACTGCCCGTTTATAGTGTTCTTGGGTGGCTCTTTCCACTTAACCTCCATGCTTTGCGAGCTGAGAACTTTGATCATGACTGACTGAGGAGGCTCAATGGGGACTAGTAACAATAAAGTCAAGAAAAAATTGCTTGCGTCATCACGTACGTAATCTATTTTAAAAAGGGAGAGCTCGAGTTCTTTTGAAGTGCTAGTGCACGTGTCAGTTACGCACACGTGTAACGCCGGAAAGACAGAGATCGTCAGCCATCTGCAGCCTCTCTTGATGAAGTCTATAGAAGCAAAATTTTACAATTTTTTCCAGATCTTCTTACAAATAGCGGCTATCTATTTATCCTTAGTGGATAAGAGGCATTGTGTAGAGTAACTTGTCTCATCCTTGAATTGAACACTGATTTAATCCTGTTACAGAAACCGGTTCTCTGATGACGTTCCCCACATTCAACCATCAACTAACTTGTTAATTCAAACATCACACAAAAGTGATTATTCAAACATGCAAACAGTCAAAACGCTTACCATCCTCATCTGTTTGAACTTCTTTCGTCGCTCTTCCTCTCGGACTCACTCCCGCTCGGGTAAACGCCTGAATCTCTATGATGTATTTCTTATAAGGATGAAGATTACTGATGACGTAATTTCTCCTTTCCCCACCCCTCACTGTTAAGTTTTTACTTCGATAGTACTTATTGTTTTCTCTGTACAGAACAAAGTAACCTCGGAGCACACCATTTCGGCTGGAAACAGGAGGGGCCTGTGAAGGTAAAAGGAAAACAAGAATTTCATAATATCCGCTTTTACAACATTCGTGGCTCATTTATAAAGAAGAGGGGGTCTGTTTACCCTGATTGCCTTAAAATATAAATCGAATAGAATGATAAAGTAGTATGGTTTGTCCAACGACGAAGTAATTTTTAAATAAATCGAATAGAATGATAAAGTAGTATGGTTTGTCCAACGACGGAGTCATTTTTAAATAAATCGAAACTTGTCACTGCATACTACAAAGTCAAAGGGGGCCAAAAATTTACTTGGTTTCCGATGAAATTGCAGAGTTCTTTCCGAGAAGAAAAAACACATTTCCACATCCGTTTAAATCTAATCAAATGAAGTTGTGCTGTTTGATTCCTAAACCGAGGTAAAATACCTCGAGGCGTAACCCCCTCTCCCCCCTCCCCCCCTCCCCCCTCCCCCTCCCCCCTCTCCCCCTTCCCTTACAAGGTACTAGCTCACCTCCCATACAACGTAAATCTCTTTGGACGAAACAGCAGTGACGTTGATCAGTTTTGGTGCCTGTGATGGAGCTGTGGAAGAGTTGCTTATCAGTCGACGAAACGTTTACTTGTTTTATTCGCTTACCTTACTATACGTATGTGCGATGTAAAAAGAAAAGAAAGTTCTTAAAGGCTGCAAGAGAATAGTTACTGAAAACCAACAGGGAACATAAATTTTACTGAAATTCAGCAAAACTTACCACCGACCTTTTGTTTGTTTAGAGAAAAAGGGTCTGGGGAAGAGGTTGATAGGCATGCTATACTTACAGATGCATTTAAAATAGTGTATCTTCAACAAAAATCACTCAACCGAAAAAAATAGCAAATTAGAATTAACAAAATAAGACTAACCCGCTTCAAGTGTCTTGCGAGTTGTATAATGGCTCGCCTCACTTTTTCCTAGCTTATTTTCGGCGTATACCCGAAGTTCATACTCAGAAGCAGGCCGCAGTCCGTCAACTTGAAGACCAGTGGAATGTTTTGCGACTCTCCTTTCACCCTCTTGCCAGTCTCTCGTGCTCAGTTTAAACTCCACAATGTACCGAATGATCGGTGCGTTCCCATCAAAGCTTGGGCTCCAAGTCAGGTATATGGATGTTGCTTCCGTTTCCTTGACGACTGGTGTTGAGGGAGTAGATGGTTTCTCTGTTGAGAAAAACATCATACAAAGATGATTCATCGCAAAGAAACAAATAAATTATTAACTCAGTAAGAAAAGATAATGAAACATTTTACGGACATGAAACAAAGAAATCTCTGTCTGTATGTCTGTATGGATGTGAGCCCCAACGAGTTCCGATTTCATAGTTGACTCGTACACCAACTAAGCGAAGTCATTGAGAGTTAGGCCATCTCTAAGTTCATGTGTGAAAGGCGTCCTGCATATTGCTGGGTACGGCACAAAGCGACGTCCTACGCCAGAGTTCAAAATTTACCATCTTCTTTACTTTATTTCGTTAATTAACCACGCAGGCAATTTCCGAGACTCCCCGAGCCGTTGTAACAAAATGAGGGTTGGTACAAAGTCTTCGAGATTGAATATAATTTAAAAAAAAAAAAAGTCTTTTTATAGGATTACACAATTACTGGTGAACCAGTAGTTTCCATTGTGGTCCTTGCAAACAAATGGTCTAAGTTGAACATAACATCATTAAGAACCCCAACCGGTCGGAGGCAAACCAGTTGGCTATTTACAAGCGTGGCCAAGGATCTGAACTCGGGGCTACCGTGAAACAGATCCAGTGGTCAGGGTGGGACTCGAACCCGGGAGCGGCGGATTACAAGTCCGACACTCTAACCACTCGGCCACACTGCCTCCTTAGAGTGAAAATAAAACTCTTTTTTGTAATAGAGGTTTAGTACTTCACCTCGTCATGGTGGAAAACATCATCTTTCCAAGCGAAAAGTTTAACTAACTTCAGAAAAAAGTTTGGACAATTTCTTACGTTGAGCAGTGATTTGAAACGTCTTAGTGTCACTTCCAAATCTGTTTGTGACCCTGCATGAGTACTGTTTGGTGTCCTGTAGCACCAGCTTCTGGACATGAAGCGTACTGTTAACTCTGTAATACTCTTTTGCCTCGGAGATTTTTATTGTAACTCTGGAGTTATTAGTCATTTGCCTGCTTCCATTAAACCAAGTTAATTGAATCGGCAAGTTCCCCACTGTCACACAAGTTATCGTGACGTCATCGAAGACCTTAGCCACCGTGTCTGCGGGCGCAGTTCCAATAGTGGCTGGCACTGCTGGACAAGATAAACAAACACAACTAGGCAATAGGTCCGCAATGTGTACTTAGGAAAAGGAACGGAACGCGGTATGGTGCGGAAACAGTGAAAGCTGTAATATTTTGAGCAATTTCGCTCCAGAGAAGACAAAGCGTTTGACTTCTACTACAAAAAGTCAAAAACTATATAGTCTTAAATGGTATTTTTAATGACAAATTCTATTCTCACTATCAAGGTTTCCATACCATGAACTATAAGTCGCACTTGACTACTCGGCCTTCCATCAAAAACTGCATTGTACGCCGCACAGGAATACTTTCCGTCGTCTTCTTCCCTCACGTCCCTTATAACCAAAGTTCCATTCAACGTTTTCCGAAAACGAGGGTTGTCCATCTGGACGGGGACGAATTTGCCGCTAACTGACTCATATTTGTACCAATCAATACGCGGAGGAGGTGTCCCGGATGTCACGCATGTCAAGTAGGTCGTGAATGTTTTGAGGATTTGCTGAGTAATTGGATTTTGTTGAGGGATGGATGGTGGCACTAAAGGAAATGGAGAAATATGAGAAAAAGATTAAAAACAGAGCAAGTACAATCTACAAATGACAAATTAATTTGAAGTGCCAAAGAGGAAGCTTGCAAAATCTGAACCACCTCTTATTTCACATAAGCAAAATCAAGTCATCCGCTAAATTTAAGTCCATAGTCGACCCATTCATCAGGCCTTAACCAACCAGGAGAGAGTTCAGAATACTAACTGACTCGTCAGTATCAGTCATTTTTCAATGTAGGCTCAGCCATCAAGCATTGCTTTTAGAAGATGGGACAAACTGAACTCTATTCCTGGCGTTCCTCATAAAACATAGCCTTCAGTACAGACGTCTAAATTAAGACGAGTTTAGTACTTTTTAGTGAAAGTTTTGGCTGCCAACTTGAATTTTAACTCAGAGAAAATTTTAACAGGCGCGAGACAAAACATTTAGTGGGAGAACACGGTGGCCAAGGAAACGACCGCTTACTCGCCTCTCTACAACTTCTCCGTCAATTTTTGTATGTGTTTTTCAGCTGGTAGAATATATCTAAGTACGCGAATGCAAACGTACCATATACAACCATTTGTTTAGACGCGCTAGCTGTCCCAGCTATGTTACTAGCCACGCACGTATACTCGCCCGAGTCCGCCGCAGTCAGACGTTTTAATACCAACATGCTCATGCGCTCGTTTATCAGATGAATTGCAACAGCATCGTCCACGGAAACAATGTCCTTTCCGTCTTTCTGCCAGCGAAAATTTAATGACCCGTCATGCGTGTTCGATGAACAAGCTAGAGTACCACTTTTTCCTTCCAACCACTTGTCTTGGGACACTACTTTTGGATTCGGAAGTTCTAGGAAAGATAAGTGAAAATCTGCGATTAGTGTCTAGATAGCTGCAGTTACATGTACACCTCGATTCATACAACTGCTTCCCTTCCCATTGTGAAACAACATTGGGTTGAGTTTAACCATGGTTATTTCCCTGTCCACAATTTGGTCAAATTAAAATTACCAAATTTGAATTTGAACCAATAATCAATAGATTAACGAGGAGGCGGCGTGACCGAGTGGTTAGGGTGCTAGAGTTGTAATCCGGCGTCCTGGGTTCGAGTCCTCCACCCTGCCACTCACTGGATTTGTTCTGTTGCCCCGAGTTTAATTCCTCGGCTGCGCTCTGTAAATAGCTTACTGGTCTAGTCTGCCTCCTGCCAGTAGGGATTTTCAATTGTAGAGCGCTTATTATTATTACATAAATCTACTTTCATTTCTCCGTAAACTGAATGTTTGGCACAATTAGTTTCGAAAAAGTATACATTTCCGGTTCCCTCCATCAAATAAGAACCCACACCTGACGTTACAGCCCCTCCCTTACCATGCTCGATTTATTTGATACAACTTAAAATTCAACTAAACAAAAACCTCTTTAAACCACAACTTACGGCAAATTCATCACTCACCATAAACAGTGACATCCACAAAACCCTCGTCTCTGATATTATTTCTATTGACCGCTGTGCACTTGTACCGACCTGCGTCTCCTTTTTGAACCTTAGAGATGTGAAATGTATTGTCATCTGATACGGACTGCAAATGGTCAAATGGAATGCGAATGCCGTCTTTAGACCACGTGACTGTAGGGACTGGGTAACCTTTCGCTATACACGGCAGCTGAAGGGATTGGCCGACAGTTGCGTTAACAACGGGTGGTAATGAAGTGATGTTTGTTGTACCTTAGAAAAAAGTCAGTCTTTCAAACCACATGAACAAATATTCAAAGAACATTCTCGGTCATTGCTTTGAAAACAATATGAACTCTGTAAATAACGCTATCCAAATCAGTTCAGTTTTAAGTTCCCCATGAAAACTGAACGAAAACTTTCAACAAACGTTTTGACGAGTTAGCGCTGATACGCGGATAACTTTACACAATAAATAAACCGCTTCCCGGTTAGCTCAATGGATAGATCGCTGGACTGTTGTGCGAGAGATCGAGGGTTCGAGCCCCGGCCGGACCAACACTCGGGGTCTTAAAATAATTGAGAAGAATTTGCTACCCTTCTATAACATCAAGAAATGGTTAGATATTCTAGTCTTCTCGGATAGGGACGAATAAATGGAGGTCCCGTCTCCTGCAGGGTTGGGATAGGAGACGTTAATTTCCCACACACGAGATTACTGTGTTATTGATGTCCTCCCCTGGGGTGGGATGGGTGGGATATTGGGCGCACTTAATTTGGAGTCTCGCTCTATTGTGCGACCCTCACCTCACTCTGGTGAAAGTGATTAAATAAATAAAGAAGGTAAAGTGCCGAGTTAAAAGGCAATCAATATTTAAGTTTCTCCTTGTCATTTCTGAATATTTTCCTTCACACTTAATGAGAACCTGTCAAATTACACCTGCGAACTTGCTGAATTCGAAAGTAGACTATTCAGTATGTTAGTAGGCCAGATCCCGGCACTTACCGTCAATAAAGACCCCGATAACTTGTGCTGTACAGTTGCCGATATTGCAAGCCTCACATTTGTATTCACCAGTCCTTCTCACGTCCATTCTGTCCGCCCTCAGAGTGCTCTTTGTGCCCTCATCTCCATTATTTCCCCCAGTCTCTAGTTCTCGCGTCATAGAATATACGTCTCCTTCGTGTAACTTCACATTATCTAGGTACCACGTGACTTCTGGCCTGGATTGACTGAAGGCCTTGCACCATATACTGAGGCTTTCTCCACGATTTAGAACTACTCGGTCAGCGCTCGTTCTGATTGATGGATTGCGTTCTGATAAAGAGTAAGTGAAATGTCAATAAGTTAAACAGTACGATAACATACAGCAACGGTGAAAAATCGTGAATCTCCTATGGAGTTCTACCTTAAACGGGAGCACGAATAATATATAGTACTTTACTTATGTGTGGTATATTTGCATTAATTTTTTTTGTCAGATCAATTGAGTAATTTATTACATTATTAAACCTTACAGCCTATACCTAACGTCCAAACTGAAGGTAATTAATTAGATCACACGTTCGGAAAAAGCCCAGTTCGTTCGTTCTCCTTTTCGTTTCTTCGTTTGTCGTTTTTTCGTGTCGTTCGTTGGTTCATTCGTTCGTTGAATGATTTTCCGAGTTCCACCTTAGCTGTCTACAGGAAACCTTTGTGAAACGGAATGTACTGATTTAGAAAAGAACCAATTAACACTAGATCATCTCACTAACCCCCAGTAATGAGCACAGCATTGCTCTGTGCTAATTCTAGACCATTGTCCGCGATACACTGGTACACACCAACATCTTTGCTGTATATCACAGCGAACACGAGTTTTTTTGGCTCAACTGTTATCCGTTCATCGCCGGGAAATACTTTGCCATTCTGCAGCCAAGTGATGTTAGGTTTTGGTTGTCCAGTGACATCACACTCCATTTTGGTTCCCGTATTTGAAGATAACACTGGCGCCACCTTTCTTTGAGGGCGAACAAGGTATTCGAGGGGAACTGAAAAATGAAGCAAAATGCAAGTCTCCTGGTAAAACTCTGATTTCCTTGTAAGGTTTTCTTTTTACAAAGGAAAAAGCAATATTAAAAACTAGAAAATGAGCTAATTTGCACTGAATAAACAGTCTTCACCGTTGCAAAATTTCTACTAAAGTGGTGCTTTAAAAGACCTGTATCTCTTATTTTATACTCACCCAGCACAGTAAGATACATATACAACGTATCCGTGCCTTTGGAATTTTTTACAGTGCACTCGTACAATCCTTGGTCTTGAAACTGCGTGGACTCAATTTTCAGGCTTCCACCCGCAAATCTAGAAAAGCGGTGTCCCATCTGAATAACGACCCCGTCCTTCCTCCAGCTGTAGTCCTCTATCGTAGGTATAGGAAATCCTTCGGCTACGCACTGTAACTTACTTGTATCTCCCTCTGGTACCGTAATGTTGAAGGGTTCGGTTAGTATTCTGGGAGGGGTTTCTTGTTGATCTGTGAAGGGGAAAGAGCAAAATATTTAACAAATGGTAAACACCACAGCGTACACTAGTGAGTTATGGATGCACGCGGGGGGTTGCTAAGCACGAAAGAAGCGTAAGAGTCGCTCGAGGCGATAGCCGAGAGCGACTCTAGCTTCTTGAGTGCTTAGCAAACCTCCCAAGTGCATCCATAACTCAATAGTGTACGCTGTGGTGTTTACCATTTGTTTTATAACATAACATTGATACATTGTAGCTAAAGAGTTCCCTTTTATTTAACAAATCTTACGCGACCAGAAAAAACAAGCGCGCGTGGAAAAATAGTCTTTGCATTTGCTCACGTCAGCAGCGTACACCCATGGGCAAATGGGGGACGCTAAATTGACCAATCAGAGCGCGCGCTTTACTTTGGTTATGTTATAAAACTACATCGGCTAATATTTCAGTTGAGTGGTGAACGTAATCTGGGTTCTAAATTACTTTGTTTTGTTATTAGTCAGCAAGATTCGTAACAACTTTTCAACCAATCAGATTCAACCACTCAGATTTTTCTGCCCTTTAGGAAGGCTGCTCGTTTTTTGCTTCTGATTGGCTGTTGGAGGTACTTCGTTTTGGTTTCGGGACACTGCAAAGTTCTCTAACAATTCTATCTATGGTGAGTAAAGTGTTCTTCAAACAGTTCAATGATTAAAATGTGCCAAGATAAATAAAGATTAACATTTTGACAGGTGAAAGGCCAAAAAGTTCCAGTTTCAATAAGGTGACTACAATACATCCGGTCTAAGCCATCTTATGCTTACCTTTTAAAAATGTTTTAGCTGGGTTACTATAATACTTTTCTCCTGTCAGAACGTTCACTGCTGTATAGTAATAAGTCGTGTCCTTTGCTTCCTTTTCGTCCACGTTGGTAATGACCAAATCCCCGGATGGCATCAAAGAATATTTGCCTCCCAGCGTGATGACGTCAAGTTTAATATGCCATGATAGAACACGTACATAATCACGTACGTGCTCTGGAATCACGCTTTTTATAACGGCTGTATTTCCACGAATAACGAAGTTGTCTTGTGCATACACCTTGAATGGTTGCGTTATAACTACGGGGGAAAATTTGAGTGAATACATTGAATATTGGGAACCATAACTCCAGTGGTATTTGCACAAACCTAACTCAATAAAGCTAGAGCCTTTACAGGCTACAAGAGCGTTGCTATGCAGCCCAAGTATAGTGGTTACCCGGCTGGTTGTTAGTTCCTGCTTGGTCCACGATAACTCTTTGTTGGCATAGAATGACAAGAACGATACACTAATCCCCATCTCCTCCGTGCCTTAAGTACAAATATGACTTCAGCTAAGCTATGGTGTTCAGTAGCCTTGTTGCTATATAATGAGTTTAGCGCCTGACCTATCGTCAGTTTTTGTTTGGTCCAAGAATAGCCCCACCTTTCCCTCTCATCCACTTACCTGCCCGTAGCTTAGCTGCGCGGCTGATTAACGTTCCAACACTGTTTGTTGCATTACACTGATAGTCAGTGTTGTGTACTGATGTTGTAAATTTGTCTTCGGTAAAGGCGGGAAAGTACAAGGATCCATTCGGCAAGATGTGTCGTACTCCACTGATGTTCTTGTTGATTGGGTAACCTGTGCGAGCGATTTGCCAGGTGATCGTAGCCTTCGGCCTGTCTTCCACTTTACAATTCAGTATTGCTGAACGAGTGTGTGCAAATTCTGTATCCGCTGGCTCTTCCAAGAAACGCAACGCCCAAGGAATGTCGTCTAAATTTTAGAAATGTAATTATTAAAGTATCAATTTTAGCCATGCCTGTAACAAGCGGAACTCCGATTGCTTATGCCACACATCAAGATATACAGCTTTGAGCATACATGTTCGCCCAACCATTTTTCACGGATTAATATTTTTCTGGGTATGGGACTCCGCTAGCCTTTGTCGCAAGCTGAAGCTCCGCTATCAGATTAAAATTGCGGTGAATGACTAGTTAAAGATGTTGGAGACGGTGGTTTTCATCGTGAAATGTATGTTCTTTAAGGGAAACGAACTGAAATTCAGTAATGTTCGAAATAAAAAAATACGATGGTTTTCGACATAAATCTTTTAAATACAAGCTTTCAGGTTGAAAAAATGTGAATGAGAGTCAAATTTCAGTTGTCAACTTGTCATATTTGTTTAGCTGAGTGGTCAAATCCCTTTTAAACAAGATTTGTCCTTAATTATTAAACAATTTTCCTGTCTGTGTTTAACTTCACGCCGAGAAAGTTTCTACCCAAAGTTTTCCCTAAACTTATTCTCATAATCGCCTTTGGTAAAGAAACTCTCCACGGCATTTTACCACACTGCACCTGAAAGGGATGTAGTAAGGTAGATACTCTCCACCCCCTCCAGTTCACACCGGGGACAACCCAGCTAGCAGGTGGGTAGATAGAAAAAAGTAGGGCATCCTTTCCAAAATGTGAAAAAAAAAAAAGTCTTTTTATTGGATTACACAATTACTGGTGAACCAGTAGTTTCCATTGTGGTCCTTGCAAGCAAATGAAACAAATGGTCTAAATTGAACATAACATCACGCAATCCATAGAAAACGCCAGGGAATCGAAATTATTATGAAATCGTTAGGACGTGCAGCCAATAGGGTTCCTTTTTCCTTATTTTTCATGCGCTTTTCAGCGCTTTGAAATGTGAGTGGCTGCCTGTGTCAGTTCTTTGTACGTGGTGAATTTCACAATCTTCAACTGACTTGTTACATAACAAAGCATAATATTATAGTTCCTTCAAATTATTTAGTAAAGGAAGCACATGTCTTTTCTTTTCTGTGTATTATTTCGAAAACGCTTTCTCTACGTTATAAAGCGTTCTGAGGTAATATTAATTCAAGAACAGAACAGTGCTAGCTAAGACAAATGAGGTTTGCAAATTGTTAGCTCTTCGTTCGCGTACAAAATTAAGCAAAATTAATTTAGACTGAATCGTAATAACATTATCAACATAGTAAACGAGTAGTACAGCTGCAAAAAAAAAAAAAAATGCTTTAATTTCGCAGCCAATCAAACTAGGTCTTTTAAATAAAGTTTTGACTGGTAAAGAACAGTCGATAACAAACTGAAGGTCAACATTTATTTTCGTGTTTTTAAAGTGTACGTGAGTAGGATTTTAATTAGCTTTCCTTTGATCCAGCAGGACGTGGGCTTTGAATTCAATTATTATTGGTCTTAAAGAATCATAACAACTGAAATTAACAAAGTTTATCACCAAAAAAAGCAAGGGAAATCGACCATAAAGACCTGAAATGCACAAAATTCTGAAATAAATCGAAAGCACTTGGCTATTTTATATTTCGCTACATAGCATACTCGCAAAGTGCTCTTTTTGAAATTTTGATATTAACATGTCTTTCCTAAATGTGTGGTACTTTGAAACATTAGCTTTCGTCAACTTACACCCAGAGCACTTAGTTAGTTTCCCCTGGGCAGAATGTGACAAAAAAAGTTACATTAGATAAGTAGAGAATAATGTCCTTGAAAGCAATCTTTTTTTTTTTTTCTTGAAAGCAATCGGCACACAGTAGTAGCGAATCAAAAGCCTACTGACGAGTCCGATTGATGTGAACAGTCGGTAACTACAAGCTTTAAGAGTAACTGATAAATTCAAGTCACGATTCAAGACAATTTAACGCGATAAATACAACTCTTAAGAGTCGTTTACATTTTCTCAAGAAAAAAATCAATTGTAAGTTTTGTTTGGGGTCTCTGTGAAACCCAGAAGGGCGGGTGCAAGAAATAATGTTGGCCGCCATATTGATTAGGGAATACTATACTACTTACTATGGCTGAAGATAAATGTTTTTTTTTTTTTTCTTTAATGGCATGAGGTTGGTCATATCGTGTAAAAACATTTCATCAAGACAAAAAGAGTACGGTTGCAGATATGATAAGGTTTCTGTAAAGTTCATAAGTGATTGCAATTAAAATGTATGTCTATTCAGTTGATGCCTTGCAACATTTGATATGATATGAGGAGGACCGTACGTGACCAGGACATTGCTGGGTGGAAAGTTTTACATAAATTCCGGTTAATGCTCAAAATAAAACCATGTCCCTTATATCAGAAAAATTTTCCCAATAAATAACATCAATTTTTCAACGCTTTTGCAATTTTTGCAACACGGGAGCATTGTCATTTTTTTAACGAAATATTACAGCTTATAACGTTTTTCATTTCGTGTCCCTTGCTGGCAGTGGGGTGCCCTGATTCACTCCAATCAGGACAGACTCAAGAAAAATGCAGCTTTATGTGTTTCATCTGAATATTTTTAAACATTTTCGCGGGAGGAACTGACGTTATCTTTTTTTTCACTCGGTTTAGAAATAGATGTCGAAAGAGCTCACAATTGACCAGAACAACTTTTAATGACGGGGAGTTTTGGCTGATGCAATTCTCAACGCAAAACCTGATGCAATACCTCAAGCGGATTTCACCGGCTTCCGTATAACAGCATCCAACTTAAAGCTGAATTTTCGTTTCATAATTATCTACTCGATTAAAACTCGAAGATTTACAGCGGATAACTTGTATGTCAAAGATGTAAGTAAAGTAGAGAATTCTTTTAAACACCAGGTCCGGTAGTGAGACCAAAGATTTTTCAACCTATAATATTTTCAAAGTTTTCACGGCAACATCCCACAATGCTACGCTTTCTTGAATTTGAAAAAAAAAAAAAAAGCCACTAAACGAATGAGCCAAGAATTATCTTCGGTCTGATCTCACATTTAGTCCATGAATCATCTCAAAAACCTCTCTATTTGGAGCTTTATTTTTATTCATGGTTTAACATAGCACACTAATGTCTGATATATTCAAATTTTTCCTTAATCCGGCTCTCTATGATAAACTGTACCTGGAATTCAATTTTATACAAACGCAGCATTGGAGTGAAATAACCAGATAATGTTTTTGAAGCGACTTAAATAATCTTATCCGCCAGTTCTGAGTCTTACTTCATGGTTCGATATTCCCGGGCTAAATAGTGCGATTTAATCCGTTTCGAACCTTCCCAACTTTCAAAAGGAATATTTTAAGTTTTTTCCTTACAGACACGTAACTTGTTTTCAGTTTTGTTTCACCTCTTGGTAATGCTCACTTGTAGTTTGCCGGCCGAGGCTGAAGAAAGAAATCATCGTAAAGTAACGATAACATTTGTTGGAACTTATTGATTAGATGTTGCACGAAAAACACAGGTGTTGCATTCTTCGGCCTAATTCTTCGTACTGTTCTCGAGGCTTTCTCTGCGATATTTGCGCGCAAAAGGAGAAAAATAAAGAGAAGCCAGAGAGAAATTCTAAGTTGGCATTCAGTTTTGTTTTGATATTGATGTTTATTTCCTCTCAGATTGTCGAAACCAGTTAGTCACCGACAATAACACTTCTCACTACCATCCTCACACGGTAAATTACAACATTTACTTTAATGGCGTGTTCTGTGAACGATCTTTTTTCTTTTCCCCAAAATGTTCCCAGACATTTGTTTAGCTTGAGTGTTTCAATTTGGTAAACTATCACACTTATATCTTCTATGTCCAAATTGCTTGAAGTTACCTCAGCTGTAAAAGTGCTCCAGTGCTGCCTAAATTGATTTTCTTTTAGGTAAAAGCAGACATTGCCCGCATGTGATAATTGTCATAGTTTTGGGTAAATGATTTCAGCATGTTGCTCAAGTTTGAGCAAGACCTGAACATGGATTTTAAGCAGAAACCACAACCTAGCTTAACCTTTTCGAGATATGATATTATAACTATAAGTTTTCAAGGAATAAAGGGAGAAACTTAATTTTTATATCATGAAACTAAACCTCTGTTTAATCTCTCCAAACCTCCTTATTGCAAGTAATATACAATATTTCTGACACAAGCATTGATGTTGACTGCAATTTGATGCGTCAGCACTTTCGTTTTGAATACGATTGAACTGGCAGAGAACCAAGACAAGATTTCTTCCTTGTACTATTAATATACCAATATTAATAGACTCTAAAGCTTGTGTCTAGATCTTTGAAAACCTTCAGTGAGACTTGGAGCTTCAAACAGACGATGCTTAAAGTTCAAACCTCGTTGTCGTGAGGAGAAAACTAAGAAATTTAAAAGCAAGGAGATACGAATCGGCTGCAGGGGCTGCAATTAACCGAGATGAGTTCAGTGTTTACGGAAAAGTCACGGAACGGACGAGATGTTAAAGAGACGGTCCAATTAAAAATATTTGTTTCGAACTTGAAGCAAGGAATATTCTGCTTTCGTATGTCGGAGTTGTAAAGCAGTTGTATTATTGAAAAGACGAGGCATAGATAGATTTTCCTTTTTCATCGATAATCACGGTACTTTTAAAAAAAAATGACATCTCACTTGGTGGATCGCTACAGCTCAAACAGGCACAAATGTTACCGAGTAACTTCTGCTCAATATAAAATATCTAGAGTAAGAACTTTCACCATATGCTGGCTGTATACTTAAAAAATCCAGACACACAACAAACTATTAACATAATGTACATTGAGTGCATAATCAGTAAGACTTGAGATTGATCATCTTTCAAATTTACGTTTCGCCTTGAAATCGTACATACGAATACATGTGTATTGGAATAGGCAAGACTAAGATAAGACTTCCAATACCATGGAAGCACAACCACAAAGATATAATCGCTGGTGATATTGTCATCTTCTATCACTTGTGTTCTGAAAATATATTTTACTTTGGTGTGTTGGGGACTGGAAGCGATAGAAATATAACCTACCGACTGAAAATCAAAGTTACATGAAAACGTAACCCCACAAGCAAACATGTATACATCCTTGAAAACGCTTTTTTTATATGGCGTATGTTTTGAATGCTTTCAAAATCGAAACAAAATATATTTTTAACTATATTCGAAAGTAGTCCTTACAATGTTCGAGGGTTTTGGTGAAAAAAGTAGACTGTTTGTGTCGTTAAAAGACTTGCATACTTTGGTTCATACGAAAGGTATTTTCTGGTCAATGTGATTTGTTTTTTTTATTTTCTTTGTTAAAGGACCATGTAAGATACCAGGAACAAAGCATACTTAAAATAACTCGATTAAAAACACTTAGGAAGTTCTAAAGTCTTTCAATGAAAGCTTAAATGTTAACTTGCAAAGTTGGAACTTTCTTTGTGACCGAGCGACTGTCGAGTAACGCTGGAATGAGCAACTTTCTTGAAACTCGTCATAGTTCGCGAAGAATTTTGCGTCCTTCGCCAAGATATGGAACCGAAATTTAAATCGAAGACCAGCCTCAAAGAGATGTGATGACAAATCACTTGCATAACATGTTTTATTCAAAATAATTATCCGCAAGATGGTCAGTTTTGATTTTTGGCACAAAGTGTGATTAGCTGCTGATCTAGATCTAAAAAACGGACAAATTAATGACACTAAGGAAAACATCTGCTGTAAAAATAATACATGGACCAACCACCAGGGTTTGCTGCCTTACTTGCCATCATTGTTCCTTGCGGTCTCTTATGAGATGGAAAGGTTTTCAGCGTGAGCTTTTCTCCTACAGCCACGATGAATACAAGCTACACTACTTTAAATAACGATTCTGAAAATTTTACAGAATCGTACTCTTGTTCCGTCTTCTTTCGTTGACCAAAACACTGATATATCCAAATGGTAGTAAACTAAAACCTTCCTCTGTTTCATTACTGGAATACTCACAACAGCTGTTTCACTCCCTCGCGCTAAATTTGTTGTAATAATCTATTAAAATTGAATGCAGCGAAATTTTTGTTTTGTTTGCAATCTTGCTATCAGTTATACATGCAGGATCGAGTCGAAAAAACTCCTACAACCGCTAGGAGAAAACCCACATAGTAGTCAAACTATTTTATATAAATTTTGATTCTGACGGTAATTTTTGTCGTAAAAATACTCCTTAGACTTCTAATGTGAAGGTTTTCACCCACTACCGAACAGAAAGTTCGTAAGAAAGCTGATTCTGTCAAACTTTCAGACATCTCATTGATGCGACTCTGTGAAATACGCCACGAGGCACAAAGACCAATCGATTTTCGAAGCCCAAGACCTGTAAAAGAATTCTTAGTCGTAAAAAATTAATAGAAATGATTTCATTTGAAATCAACTCTGCAAAAATTAGATTAAAACTCAAGCAGATGGTAATGTTTATCGTAGACAGATTAAATAATTTCTGTCGGACTTCAAACAAGATTAAACGACATTTGGCAAAAAATTCCTTGATTGAAGATAAAATATATTCATGTCTGTTTTTACCGAACGTTTAAAGATCCTCATCGTACGTATTTTTTGTAACCAGCTTGTTAAGGTTCATGTTATGAATAATGAGTGAAATGCATGATCAAACGCTGATAAAAATGAGCCATTTCGAAACGAGTTTTTAATCCTTCAATACACATCTCTTTTATTGAAAAGAAGGGAATGTATGTCGATCCGTTAATTGTATACCAACTGAGGGTTTCAACGTCCAATCTGTGTGTATTTTTAAAACCATATATTTTTGCTTTTAGACTAACATGTGACCGACGATCAATACTGCACATGGAAGTTTGTTTTTGCCCGGAACGATGATGGCGAAAGAGATAGTCCTTACACAAAGCCTAAACAATGTTCTCGAAAACCCACACAGTTAGATTTTTCGCTAAAATTATGCAATTACTGTCTTCACATGGAAAAAATTGAAAATTCAGCGGAGTTATTTCACGAGAAATGACTGGAGCCGGATTAATGAATGTTTCAGTACGCGAGTTCAATTAACCTTCCCCTTCACAATAAAGTGAAAATATGACAACCTTGGCCCTTCATTTGAATGAAAGCTTTTTAGGGATTTCGACATGTTTGGATTGGGTATCGATCTTGAATAAATAACTAAAATTGCTTGCATTTATTCGCGTAAAAAAGGCCTTTACTATCACCTGCAGAACACTACTAAGCTAACATTACGGCTTCCTGGAATATGGGTAACTCGACACAAAAGGCGAATTTAATTCTTTTTTTGTTTCTCTTCGAGCAATTCTCTTTAGATTACTAAAAAGAAACCACACGGCAGTTGCGCTATTCGTTCGTATATTCCTGCTGTTTCTCTCTAATTGAAGATAACTTTTATCCGTCCATTATTCCATCCATCGCGAAGGTAAACAGATAAAATGCAAAAGCACTGCTAATCGGTGAAAATCTTCCCTCCCAAAGCAACTACAAAAACTTGGCGCATTTTTACTGACACAGCTGCGATGCCATACCCCAGAAACTCATCCTTGACTAGATGGGATAAATTAAGAAACACCTTAAATAAGTTGAGGGGCATTGAATCTTTACCCATATTTGCACCTCAGTGGATTTAAATGCTCGCATTATTTACATGTCAAAAACATTTAAAGAAAAAAACAGCTTCGAAAATGTGCTATATTTTTACGGCACTGTTCTGCTCTTTTTCCTCAAGAATTCACATCGAAAATTACAAATTATTTTGTCCTTCGCCGGTAAATTTTCAGTCTTGAAATTCGAACCAAAAATTTTTTTCAAGAATCATACGATTCCATGACAACGGTATTTTCAGGAAATAATTTTTAGTATTTTCCCGAAGCGTCACATTTTTAAATAGATGTATACATGCCGTCTAATGGCCTGAAATACAAGTTCTTGTTTACGATTCCTCTCGTAATAGCTCCCGAAGACATTTTTCTCCCGTTTCTTCAACGAAAAATATTGCTAAAAATATTGTCTGGGGGTATTTCGTGAACCAGGCGCTGAACGTGCCCAATAAGTTTGTCCTCCAGTCCTTCATAATTGATTCTTTGATATACACGCAATAAGTGCAAAGCGAGAAAATAGAGACAAATAAAATTTCTACTCGTGAATGAAGTTGCTTTACAATTTGAAGGTAGCGATAAGAACAGAGAAAAAAAACAAAGATTATTTGTGGTTTTGTGAGTAAGAACACGAAATAAAAGTGGGGAATATATTGGCCTCGAGATTTAAGGGGCGGCTTTGAAGACACAGAACAATCCCATAGTTGACAGTTCCTACAAAATTCATTAATATTGTGTT
Source organism: Stylophora pistillata (assembly GCF_964205215.1). Lineage (NCBI taxonomy): Eukaryota > Metazoa > Cnidaria > Anthozoa > Scleractinia > Pocilloporidae > Stylophora > Stylophora pistillata. Next base: position 31,425,100 of record NC_142525.1, read on the forward strand.
GTTTTCATTCAAAAGTGGCTGTGATGTTTTTTTGTTTCAGTTTCGAGTAAAGCGCTTACTAGTCGAATTTTTGCCAAATTTATCATTTTAATGCAATGTTTGAAAACATGCAAAAAGAGTGTTTCAATTTGATGTACATCAAAACAAAATAAAGATTCTACAGTTAGTCATTCAGCGGCAGAAAATGACAGAGGTTTCCGCAAGGAATCGAAAATCTTTGTTCGCTAGCAATGTTTTTAACTACCACATGAAACGACAGCTATTTTTATCGGCTTTCATACGAGCAATGGGTTTCTGTTGTTAGAGCTGAAATAAAATAAGATTATTGTACAAAGTTGCTTCAGGGCATTCACGCACGAGTAAAATCGTAATGACATATTCTCGTGTCATTCTACAAACACTGTGGTAGACAGAGCATTTCCTCGGGTTGAAAAAAAAAATTTTTTAATTTCTTCGACCTACCTGCTTTCGCAAGCTCCCCTCTCTGTCTGATACTCCACAAGAGAGCAACAAAAATCACTATGCCAGTCAACATATTTCTGAATTTTTCAAATCTTGCCGCGCGTAACCTGGCCAAAGATTGTAAATTGAATTGTAGAATTCCTCCGTTTTACATTGAAAGCCATTTCAAGTTTCCTTGTTGGCACTTTGCAGGACTGAATCACGGTCGGCAAAACCGCACCTCACGGCAGTTCGCCTTTTACAGTTGAAAGCATCTTGCGGTGGCCACTTCTGAATTTGAAGATATGATCGGCGAGGTTGCGTTTATACAGGTGAACTGAGTCGGCAAGCACGTGGGTAGCCCGCAAGAAGATTCCTGTCGGGTACGTTAGCACTCGTCACTGCTAGTGACAATAATTTGTCAGATATACACGTGAGTCATTCAGAGGAACAATAACACGGCCGGCTGTAGTCGCTTTCTCGTGGTATCATTGGCTGATGAATGATAGCTTTCTGCCTCAGCCAATCGCTGTTCAAAAGGATGAAAGCACGCAAAAAATTCAGTGCAGGGAAATTAAAATATCAACAAAGGAACTTTGTGGTCTTTTTCAGCGTTTCCGTAGAGAGACTGATTTGCTATTTCAAGGAAAAGGTTCTTTTTTCGACGATTCGTCGTCGTTGCTTTTCATTTTCATATATATTTGCCGCCTTTTTCTGCGCTCATAGATAAATCAATAACCTTTTCAACAATACTGTTGGAAATTTCGGTAATTCATACAACAGGTACCGTGTAAGGAACAGACAATGAGGTAAGATTGGGAAAAAAGACATGATATTATGCCTGGAGATGCCCAATTGAAAATTATCAAGAACAGCATGCACTTTTGTTTGACCATTTTTTTAGTATTGATTACCAAACGAAACAAAGCTCACTTAAATAAGCCTTTTAGATCCTGTTTTATGAAAACTGGATTACAAAGCAAAACAACTCGTTTGCCATTGAAGAAATTTGACTCGAAACGAGGCGTCACTAATTGAAGAGTTTCAGTTTCTGGATAAATATTCATTATCGGAAGCGTGGAGAAATTGCTTGCAGATAGCTTCGAAAATTCCCTATCGAAAGTGAAATATCCGTTTACTCAGTCGCGTTATAGCAAAGCTTATACTATCGGGCCAAAATTGAAATGAGAAAAAAATTTATCAAAGACTCACTGAAGCTCTTATCGAAGATTCTGTTTCTCCGAAACTTCCATTGACACAGATTTCACTGTAATGTTTCTTTTTCCATAAAAATATGCGAATTCAGATTAAAAAAAAAAAAACTGCATTCTTTATGCTTGAAGTCATCTCTATTACCGCAGATTAACATTCGACTTTTCAATTCAAACGCCGACAATATAGAATGATAAATATACATAATGGATTGAAACTTGTCTTCGGGCAAACTTTCACAATATGAGCTTACATATATCATTTACACACAATCAGGCAAGCATAAAATTCTTCTGCGAAAGTTCATTTTATTTCCTGTGACTTTTTTCATGTACAGAATGTCTCTGCAGCAGTAACCAATTTGCTATCAGCTGCCACTATTTGAAAGTTCACTTTTCTCATAACAAATTCATCAATGTCGTTTATAGCCAGATGTTTTCCTTGTCAGATGGAAACTCGGAATATTCAAACCCTACGCGAGCGCCAAATAATCCTTTACCGAGATAAAATCATCGGTAAGAGGCTATCAGAAAACACTGGAATTTATTCGTAGACTAGGTTAGTTTGATATTGTTCATCCTCTACTCATATTGTTTATTCCAGGCGATTAATTAAGAACCGCTAGTGAAAATTAGCGTCTCCCAGAAAATAAATTATCAGCGAGAGAGCGTCTTAAGCTATACTTAGCTGTTACATAATTCTTTATCTCAACTGTAATTTACTGTTATCACATTTTGTACTATAGAGAATGAAAATATTGTATAATTTGATTAAGACTGTCTCTGACTGCAAGAGTTAGTTTCAACCAACATTCAATGCGGCCTTCTACCGCTTTCTATCACTCTATTAAGATGTGGCCGAAAAAATGGCAGCGCTTGTGAATCACTCACCCTCAGAAAAAGTCTTGGTGATGCAAAACGGGACCAGCAGGCCTAGGCTTCTTGTCTAAGCGTTCTTCGGTTTCTTCATGGTTTCCTTTCTACGACAGCGCACAATGAATGACAAAAAAAAAAATGTTCTGTTCTCTTGAGAAATTTAATCTAGCTTAAGATTAGCTTCTGTTTATTTGTGAGAAAATCCAACAAGAATGAAGGATATTATTCTCAGTCCAAAGTTTTAGACTAGATACGACGAACAAGGCTCGATACAAATAGCCACTTATAGATAAGATAGAGCGCGCTTCTAATCTTCTCAGGGAGGAACAAAGACTTGACTCGGGTGAATGGATATCGTGCTTGAAAAATATCATCGACATCCCAATATTTTACCCAAAACTGATAGATCGCTTTCTCATTCGAGTCCAACAAATTCCTCTTCCACCTTGTAATAAACTACCATCGGTACCATCTTTTTTTTCTATTCTCCCGTAGAAGTTGCCTCTCTTGTAGATGTCCTTGCAGTGTATGCCGAGATATATGAAAGACTATTATAGGATTGGAACGAGGAGAAGAGAGTATGGAGTCGGAGAGTTAAGGACCGCGGTGTAATTCGGTTTAATCCGTTGTTTAGATACGCATATTAAACTCTACAGTCCTAACAGAACAATCACCTAACACTTAATTGCGAACTAGACGCCCCTCAAAAAATGATTGTTCGTTACGAGTAAAGTATCTTACAATGTCCGTTTTTCTTTGATTAGTCTTGAATAATATATATGACGCTCGCAGAGCATTTTTAACCATATACTGAAGACGCCTTCGCTGAGCTTTGTAATTTCGAAAGAGAATGAAAAAAGCAGAGTGTCGTAATGGCCCCAACTGTACCTTGTACATTGCAGAAGCTGAACTCTTAATAATTTCATCGTTAGATATTGGTTTGATATGTACCTTGTATATCTTTTAACAGCTTTACTCAGTTATCGGTGGTGTAATAATGTCATGTGATATTTACCATCTATATGATACTAGGTAACCTTCAACAATGAGGGGAAAATATGCCCTTTGTATTTTAAATACTTGATACTTGACAGTTTACAAAAATCACTCTAATTTATCTTGGCTAGAGGCATTTTCAAAAGTGACGTTCGCAAAACAAAAACAAGAAAGAGCTGAGGACATTGAAGTCATTTTTAGCGTATATGCTACACTCGGCCAGAAACATTTGTTGGGACACTTACACTAACAGTCTCCCCGCCCCTCTCCTGGTAACAATATGTCCTTCCCATGTTCCCGCAAAAATAAGGAACAAAAAGATAATTATAAAACAACAAACATATGAAATACATAAAAAAAAATACACACAAAAAAGATAATTATGTTTCTTCCACCGGGGTAGCCTTCCATCACTTTTCAAGTCGAAATATAATCACACTGTATAGATCATTTCATACTTAATTATGATATCTGGTAAATATAATATAGCCAATACTCCATATCAGCTTGGCATAGTCAGCCGCGATTCTTAAAAGTAGGGCTTTGTTTGATGTTTGATCGGCACACACCGCGCAGACTTAACAGTTTTCGCTTGCGCAATCAAAGGAAACAACATCACACTTCCTGTGTGTTCGCAGTCAGATACAAGAGTGCAACACCGGCGAATATTTTTCGGGAGAAGGCCATGAATATTAAGTGAATTGATGGAGAAAAAATTGTCCCACCATTAATGTCAGACTGAACCAGTGGGACGACGATTAGAACCAGTGCATCATCAATAATAAATGGCTTTGGCTTTTTATCTTCGACTTCCATTGTATTTTCAACCATTCTGTCGATCGCGAAGAAATCGTTACCTCAAACGACAATGGCCAAGGACTATGGTATGGGACAAACGACAAGGAACCAGTGTAACCATCATCAGTCTAGCCCACCTAACGAAGGGAAGAAAATTAATAAAGACGAGCAGCAAAATGATTTAAACGACGAAGAGTTGTCGTGATGGAGTCTGAAGCTCACAGTGGAAGAAACAAACTAGGTATGTGATACTCTTGGTCGAGTAACCAAGCCTTTTCTTTGTGAAGAGGATGACCTGGGGTCTTGTGGGGTCACTGTGCATCTTCTGGCGCTTTCAGTCCACAGTCACGGCGCTTTGTAGGTTACTATTTCCGGTATCACAATGACGAGTCAAGATACCAGAAAATACGCCTAATAGCAAGAGATCAAACATTAAATTTATTTTTAGCTTCTGAAAATCTTTCCCCACATTCGCTTATAAAGCGTATAAGTTTGTAAAAAAAGGGATCTAGTTGTCTTTCCAATCGGATGGGTTTCCTTTTCCCGTTGATTGCGTGATTTATCTTGATCTGTGACTTGTTATGAGAGTTGGCGCTCCAAGGAATCAAACATGCTTGTTTCTCCTAATCAATAATAAAATCGATTAAATTCGCACTTTGGCAGTAGCAGATCTAGGGGAGGGGCCGAAGGCCTTCTCCCTCCCCCTTTTTTTGGGTTAAATTTAAACCCAGAGGAAAGAAAATCCGGCAGGTGTACACACACACACACATACACACACACACACACACACACACACACACACACACACACACACACACACACACTACCCCCCCCCTTAGCTCGAGGTCTTGATCCGCCACTGCTTTGGGATATTCATTGTAATCTTTTGAGAACGTTAGTTGCAACTGAGAAATTCCGCTGACCATCCGAAAAAACCCAAACCTATCAACTCAATAATCAGATACCAGACTTGCAAACTGAATACTTAACTGCGTCAAAATGGCTGAAGCTGTTTATTGGATTGATGGTCAGGCACATCAGTTTGGTGTTGTCGAAAAGATATGTCCCAGCATACACATCACACAGAACCAGTGGAACGATTCTTGGAACCTCATGTATTTTGGCGTAGATGCTGGACGTCATTATTCTTATATCTCTGATTACGAGTGTGTTTTCAACCATCCTGTGAACGACTACAACATCGTGCAAGACTATGGTCCACAACTATGGCAAAACCTACAAGAAGCAAAACAGCGTGGGACAAATGTCCCTCTAGTCAATCTAGCCCACTTCACTTCACCAGTAAGTGCAGGGGAGATCATTAGTAATGGGGGCTTCGTTGGAGGAATGAAGAAAATCAACGAAGACGAAGACGGAGGTGCTATCGAAGCACAGTTGTCGTGGTGGAGTCCAAAGTTTCCGGTGGAAGTTAAAAACCAAGTGAGTCATACTCTCCGTGCAGCCATAGAACCTTTTTTTGGATATTTGGATAATATAGACGTCTTACAGAATCAATTCGCTTCATCTAACGCTTTCACGCCAAATCCACTGCGGTACGGAAGTTCGTATTTCCGATATAGTATTGGCAAGTTGTGTCAATGTTATGAAAACTACCGTGAGATTGACGAGGAAAACGGCAAAATCCAGTTCAAAATATTAGGAACATACCTTTACAAGCAAGAGATCATGCACGCTGTTCTTGTTTGTAGCGATACAGATGAGCAATTTGAGGATTACCCTGATGTACCTGTACCATTTGATGGCAACAACGAGGCGGTAGTAACGCATGACGATGATGGCAACTGGGTTTGGAGGCCTCAAGCAACCGCTACAGAGATTGTACGTCTTCGAGCTCATTGGCAACCCTTTCCCAGATACCGTAGGTGGGAAAATGTAGCTTTTGCATTTCATACACCCAAAGGGGTCTTCAATCTTCCTAACTTAAGAGAAGAGCTTTACGAACTGTAACGAAACTCGTGTAGCCGTTTTAGTATGAAGAGTATGCTTATGATTTAATTTAGTTGTAGTTGGGTGTGATTCATGCTCTCCTCAGAAATACGACGATCTCAGTTCAGTTATTTCCTTGTATTTGCTGAGCCCAAAGACTCTTACGAAAGATTGTATCTTCTTTCCAGTCGCATGGGTTTCGGTTCAGCGTGGTTTACGACCTCTCACTATTGTTCTCCCGGAAGTGGAATTTCAGTTTCCTGAATGCCGATTTTCTCCTAAAATAAGGCGAATTGGGCAAAAAAAATTGCAAATTCGTTTTCTTTGCCACTTTCACATTATAAGAAAAACAAGTATTTTTGGGTTTACAGGCCCTGTAAGCTCGAAGCGTGGCATTTCCCAAGAGTTTTCCGGCACTTCTCAGACTGTGGACAAGAGCAACAAGGATTGTTAGAGAGGTTTTCTTTCGTCATTAACAGAGACTTACGTGTATAATTATATTCTCTAAGTGATTTAACCGAGATATTTCGAGCAGTATTAGTGTCTGGTAGGGAAGCAGAAACAAATGAATTCATTTGCTTGAGTATTTGGAACTAGGTTTCAGTTTTAGTTTTTGCCAATTCATTCAAGTTTTTATCTAAGAAGCTTCTTAACTAGATCGGACCAAACGCTTTTAATGTTTATTTCATACGTATATACGTAACATCATTTCATCGTTGCACTGTGTTTAATACTAACTGGCATTCTTTACTCATAGCTATGGTTCAAAGACGATGATTGCGAATTAATTACTAATTGATCATGAAATAAACTTTGCATGCTGCGATGCCTGTCTCAGTTGAGGAGCTTTTTATTGTTTTCATTGAGGTAGGTTGAACAGGATATTGGAGAACATGAGTGTTTTGAGAGTCAGCTTTTCCAAACTTGGAAAGGACCAGACCGAATTGCCGAGTTTCAGATCATGTAAGTTGACAACCCACGAGAAAGCGCAAAGGTTGTGAAGCGCTCAACATTTCTTTGTGACATGTCTTTGAAAGGTTTTTTAGACCCAGAATCTAATCCCGCTGAACCGACTGACTGACCAATAAATACATTCAATAAGTCAAAACAATTACAGTATGTCTTGAGGGCGCAAAAAGATAGCAAAAGATTGCGTACGGTCTGGAAGCTCCTTAACTGTTTATTGTCCAATTTTTAAATCGAAATACTAGGCATTAACTTTGAGATCCTTGGTATAAATCTAAATTAAGGTCGTGTTTAGAAAAGAAAACTCATTTCTGAAGATGTCACTTCCAATCCTTATCTTACATATGGTGCACGATCCTCGCAGTAGATAGCCCTATTTAAGCAATAGCGAAAATCAGACCTGAAAAAAAATCAGGCCTGTACGGGATTCGAACCACTGACCTCTGCGATACTAGTGCAGCGCTCTACCAATTGAGCTAACAAGCCAACTGGGAGCAGGCCGTTAAGTTGATTCGTAATAAACCCGTGAAAGTGATAAATCAGATACAATGAAATATATGAAGTTCATATATTTTGAACTGCGGTATTAGATACATATGGTGCACGATCCTCGCAGTAGATAGCGCTATTTAAGCAATAGCGAACTTATATGTGAACTTCATATATTTCATTGTATCTGATTTACCACTTTCACGGGTTTATTACGAATCAACTTAACGGCCTGCTCCCAGTTGGCTTGTTAGCTCAATTGGTAGAGCGCTGCACTAGTATCGCAGAGGTCAGTGGTTCGATTCCCGTACAGGCCTAATTCTTTTTTTTTTTTTTTTTCAGGTCTGATTTTCGCTATTGCTTAAATAGCGCTATCTACTGCGAGGATCGTGCACCATATGTATCTAATACCGCAGTTCAAAATATATGAACTTCATATATTTCATTGTATCTGAATCCTTATCTTGTTTTTACTTCAGGGCGCTTTTCGTTACAGATGAATTCAAATGCCCCTTAAGGAGTTTCACTTGTCCAACGCTTATAACATTCCTTTTGGCATTTTTATACTTAAAGCAGAGCAAGCCCAATTTGAACAATCGACAATCAGTTTCATCATACCGTGTGAGTGAAGGACAAATTACTTACTGGAAGACGAACTAGTAGTGCTCACAAAGCGAATATTAGGGAATTCTTCGTTTTCGCGGTGCTTCTAGTCAAAATGTTTACATCACTGAGGTCTCCGACAAACATGGCACCGTTTGACTCTACGGGGAATTAAACCGTAAAACTGAGTGCGTTTTTCTTAATTAAGAGTCTCCGACCGTAAATATCGAGAATCTCCTGACAGTTACAAAATTTCGTAATTCATTTTATTTTTTCTAGAGGACCCTTTTAAAGAACCTCTTTCGAAAATGATATCAAAAAGTTCTCTTGCACTTCTTTTTTTCTGCAAAATCGAAAAATCCAAAATACGCCTAGATGGCCGTTTCCCCACCCCCCTCCTCCCAAAAGCAATGAAAAATTATGCAACTTCGGCAACTTCGTACGCCACAACGCGACGCAATCCCGCTTTTTAATTTTGTGTGCTAGCAGATGCTCCTTTTGTCTCTTGTAAAATATTAATTTCTTGTTATGTTGTTATGTTTAAGTCTGAATAGTAACCCGTTGAAATTATCTCCGAGCACGTCCAACTTTTGTAACTAAGTCTAGTTACCAGGCCTTATTGTTATCATACTCCTGTACTTCCTGTTCCTGTTTCACCTTCTGGTACCTCGTTCTTTCTCCTCGCACCTCTCTCCCCTCTATAGCAAATCTTGTTTGGGCCTCTTTGACTTTGCTTGGGGGCTGTCCTCGAGCCCTCAGAGGCTCCTTGTGTCCTCATCAAAGATGCCCAAACAGATTCATTGTCTCGTTTGCTGGTAGTGTCGTGTGAGTTAGGTGTGGCGGGGATAATTGAAACCTCGTCGCTGTACATAAGATCAAAGAAACATTAACTCTGAACACGCCGACATATGCTGGGATGTGTATTCTGGATCTTAGCAAGACATTAATGTATGATTTTCATTACAGTTATATTAAAGACAAGTATCCTAACAAAGAAAAATTATTATTCACAGACGCCGACAGTTTGACTTACGAAATCGAAACAAAAGATGTCTACAAAGATTTCTGGCAGAATAAAGACATTTGACAACAGTGATTATCCAGAAGATTCAAATTACTTTGATGCAACCAATAAGAGAGTCATTGGTAAATTCAAAGATGAAGCGTCTGGTGTTCCAATTGTTTAATTCGTCGTTTTGAGATAAAAAATGCACAGTTATATGAAAGAAGATAAACAAGGTGGTAAGACTACAAAAGGAATAAAAAAGATGTGATCACTGATTATAAAAATACCGTGTTCAACAACGAATAGATATATCATAAAACGAATTCCATCAGAAACAACAATCATCAACTTGGAAATTGAACTAGAAAAAGTGTCATTGTCCTGCTTCAATGACAAGCGTTACATACATGAAGGTGGTGTTGAAAGCCTTGCATATGGACAAACAATTTAAATACTAACGTTCCATGTCCGATATATCGGACACTAACTTTGAAGAATCTTTATTTTTTAAAAAAGTCCCTCGCATCATCAACTTCCATTGACGTAAATTTCTAAGAAACTGTTTTTCGAGTGCGTAGGTAGAATGTCAATAAACTTTATCTTTTGTTTAAAATTCTTCATCTTTTACAAACCAAACAATCAATTCAAATATATTCCAAACATGAACGAAAAATAAGCCAAACATAAACCAAGCATGAACCAAACATAATTTCTAAGAACCCATAAATCTTGTCATTTCTTTGAATCTCATCATTGACCAGAATCTAGACATCAATATGAAAAACTTCAATACAAAATTATCATAATATTGCGCAAAAATATAGCGAAAAATGTGACGCAAAAAAATATTAAGCGCAAAATTTGAGCAATGCAAGTACTTCACTACTAAACCAAGTCATGACCATTTTCTTGGTCCAAATTGAATCGAATTGATTTCGGTGCACGGTGTTCGAGGAGGTGGGATTCGTAAAAGTTCACAGCCACATACGCCCAAACGTACGCCAGGGTCATCCTCGGTGTAAAAACCTGACGAGGTTTTCTTTGTTTCATGAAGTATTGTTTTGCTGTACGCTATTGTTTATAATGTTCTGTTGTCTTTGTTTTGCGTCACTCGTGAGCTTCACAGGTTTTTACACCAAGGATGAGCCGCGTACGCCGATGTTTATCATCAGCCGCAATTCATTTTCTCCCAGCATTCATCGCACGCTCATAGAGTAATGAACATTTGAACCAGCATTCCTTGTGGACCTACATTTTACTTCCGTGAAATATAGGGAAAGTGATAGGAGTCAGTTTGACCGTCTTCGCCAGCGCAAAATAGTTCAGTTTAGTTGGCGATATGGCTGCAGCTAATCAAAAACAATGGATTAAAGGTCGGGCTAAGGTAAACGGGGCAGAGGAAAACATTTTGCTTGGAAGTCATAGCTTGGACAACCATGATTTGAAAGGGAACTATTCTTACATATCCGACTACGACTGTATCTTTGATAATCCCCCAGATTTAGACGGATATGATGAACAACAAAGGCAAGACCTACACGACGCGAAGCAAAGAGGGACAAATATAACTATCAACAATCTAGCCCACTTCACGAAAAGGGCTGATCTTATTATAAATTCTGAAGGCTTCATTGGAGGATGGAAGAAAATTAATGAAGACGAAAATGGACATGAAATTGAAGAAACCTTGTCGTGGTGGAGTCCTATATTTACGGAGGAGGATAAAAAGCTGGTACGTGATACTCTTGATGATGCTATAAGGCCTTTCTGTAGTGACATTGATGTGTTGGAAGATTTGAAGAATCAGTTTGCTACCTCTCATGCCTTTGAACCAAATGCAGCTCGTTATGGCAGTACCTATTTCGAGTATAACATTAACGAACTGTGTGAACAGTATGGAAACTATCGTGCCATTGGGGAGGAAACCAAAATTCAGTACAAGATATTAGGAACATACGTTTACAAATGCGAGATCATGTACGCTGTTCTTGTTTGTACAAATCGCGATGAGCAATTTGCGGGTTACCCTAAAGTCAGGGTAATGGCTGAAGCTGATGGAAATGATGATGGCAACAACCAGGTGGTAATAAGACGACATGATGGTGGCAACTGGAGTTGGATATGGAAACCTCAAGCAACTGCAACAGTAATTAAACGCTTAGATAGATTTGATATAAGTCCCATGTACCGTAGATGGGAACATGTAGCTTTTGCGTTTTACACACCCGATGGGCAAGTATTCAATCTTCCTGACCTACAAAATCATCGCCATGAGTTGTGAGTTGTGCGACGAAACTGATGTAACCTTTTTAGTACAGCATGCTTATCATGATTTAATTTAGTTAGAGTGAGCTGCGATTCGTGCTATCCTTAGAAATACGACAATCTCAGTTCAATTATTTCCATTTATTTGTTGAGCCCAAAGCCTTTAACAAAAGATCGTATCTTCTTTCCAGTCACATGGGTTTCGTTTCAGCTTGGTTTGCTTTAAGCTCGACACGTGGCATTTGCAGGAGTTTTCCGTTTCTGAGACAGGGAACAAGAGTGACAACGATTATTAAAGAGGTTTTCTTTCGTAATCAGCAGAGACTTGCGTCTCTTATTCTAAGCCTCTAAGTAATTTACCCGAAGTATTTCGAGCGGTATTCGTGTCTAGTGGGGAAGCAAAAGTATCTGAATTCATTTGCTTGAGTATTTGAACTAGGTTACAGTTTGATTCTTGCCAATTGATGCAAGTTTTTATCCAGGAAGCTTCTTAATAAGTTTGGATCAATCGCCTTTAATTTTTCTTTTATCCATGATATATGTAACAACATTCGATCGTTCCATTGAGTTTGATGGCTCAAAGACAACGATTGCTATTTCTTGTCTCAGTTGAGGAGCTTTTTATTGTTTTCGCTGAGGTAGGTTGAACAGGATATTGGAGAACACGAGGTATGTTTGAGAGTCATCTTTCGCAAACTTGGAGAGGATCAGACCGAATTGCACAGTTTCAGCCGCTACGCTGACAACGCATGAGAAAGCACAAAGGTTATGAAGCCCTCAACATTTCAGTGACATGTTTTTGAAAGGCTTTTAGAACAAGAATCTAATCACGCTGAACCAGCTGACTGACCAATAGATACGTTCCATAAATCAAAACAGTCACAGTATGTCCTGGGGACTAAAAACAAAATTACAAAAGATTGCCTACGGTCTGGTAACTCCTAGCTGCATTTCTTTTGTCCAATTTCTAAATTAAAAATACTATGCATTATTTTGGGATCCTTGGTGTAAATCTAAATTAAGGTCGTGTTTAGAAAAGAAAAACTCATTAAAGGGAAGAGGTCACTTCGAATCCTTATCTTGTTTTTGACTCAGTAAAAGGCGCCGTTTTGGCTAGAGATGAATTCAATTGCCCCTGAAGGACTGCGGCACCACAGTTTCTTTTTTACCCCCTTTATTAATTTGTCTTTTGATCGCTGCGACCACCAACGTTCATCTTAGTAGGGACCTTAAGCAACTACGACGGCGACGGCAACGAGGACGTGGAAAAACAAGAGATCTAGTTGGCAGAACAATAGCTCAGCACGTGCATTTTGAAACTTTGTACATTTCGTAGCCGTCCTATGCAAAACGACAACGTGAAATCGCCAAAATTTGCGTCCTCTGCCAACCGAAACCGCGACGGCAAATTATTTTAATTTCCATTTGGAACTCAACGCTACTTTTATACGTCATGCTGAAGTTGAGCTGTGGCGCCGTATGAGACAGTAAGCTCATGCAGCCATTTCTGAAATTCTAACTAAGAGTGGAAATTCATTTTTTAATCGAAGTCTTCCTTAGCGTTGTCGTCCTGACTACTTAAGGTCCCTAGTATTTTTCAATCCACAGCATTCTAAACGACGGACCATGCCAGGCCTCAAGCGCAGCACCATAGTTTCTTTAGAAACGTCCCCATTTATTCATTTTCCCCTTCAGGAGTTTCATTCGGGTTAGGACCAGACGAGTGCATTCACTGCTTTAATCATCCCTAAATGTACTGTTTGTCCAACCCTTCTAACATTACCATTGGCATTTTTAAACATAACGCAGAGCAAGCCCAATTTGAACAATTGCCTTGCAGTTTTCGATGTTACACCGTGCGAAGGACAAATTATTCATTAGAAGACGAACTTGTTGTGCTCACAAAGCGAATATTACCTAATTCTTCGTTTTCGAGGCGCTTCTAGTCAATGTTCACATGACTGAGGTCTCCAACAAACATGGCACTGTTTGACTCTACGGTAAATTAAACCGTAAAACTTCGAGTGCGTATTTCTTACCTACATCTCCTGGAGTTAGATTTACACTGTTAATAAGTGATTTGAACAAGCTGTTATCATTATTTCTCTGGAAGAGTTACTGCTGAAATGCTCTCAGTAAGCCAATCAGGAGGCAAAATTTTTTCTTTTTTTCATTTTTAATTCAGTGAATTTCTTATTTTATCATTTCAAGCTCCAAGAGTGTTGTACATTGTAAATCTCCTTACGTTAGTGACACGAGCGGTGATAAATAAAAATAATCCGCTAATAGTTAAGATCCTGACGTACCGGCAAATTCTCCCAGCATAAAAAGAAACGTAAGTAGAGACACAATAAGAAGAATCTCTCTCTCAATCTTGTGCTTAAATGATTTCATGAGATAGGAATATCATTCTACGGTTAGGAGACTTAACATTGCTTCACCTATAATAATCATTACGTCACACTCGTCTGTTCATCTGTTGCCATTAGCTTCAACTCCATAATTTTTCTCTTCACTTCTTGTCATTCAGACCTGTTTGCCGTTTTCACTTCTCTAATTCAATCCGTGTGTTCCTGTAGTCCTCCCGATTAAAACGTCCATGGTTCAACGTCAATTTACTACTAATGGTAGTCATGCCGCTTTTGTTTGAAATCCTGCTCGGTTCCAATTTTTTGTTTCACTCGATAGAAAAATCAAAATCTTCCAGTGTTCATGACAAGAGTGTCAACAGAATGTGGGCGTAATTCATGCAGAAGAGTTCAAGAAAACTCCGCCGAAGGGACGCGTTTTGTCGCGGATTTTGCGAGGTTCTGTATGTTTGGGTAACTAGCACGCACGCAGGTGAATCAGCTTTCTGCCTCAAGAGCTTGTTTCAAAGCTTCTTGTTGAAGCTCACTGAGTTGTCCGGCGCATGCCGTCCACATGTCAGCGGCGCTCTGAAAGAGGAAACAGAAGAATTCTTTAGGAATAAGACAAAGGATAACCAGTGGTGATCTACGCCCTAGGAATTCAACTTTCAATAGGTGAAAGCCTCTCTCACCAGACTAGGCATCGTGATCTCACCAACTCACTTATGTTCGTCAGTTCTCTCACCTGTATTTGTCGTATGATAACTAGAACTCTTTTCCGGGCCGCCTCGTCGTCGCTAAGAACATCATTGATGAACAGTTCGCCAAAAATTTGGAGTATCCGAGGTAAGTTACTGTTATTTGTGCCCAGAACAAGAGGATTATTTCTGTTTGAGTAAAAAAAACAAAAACAAAAGAGGATCAATAAGAAAATGGTAGAGTACAGCGTTTTTGAGTTTTCCACCATTCCCTTCCCCCTCCCCTCCCCTCCCCTCCCCTCCCGCGCCGATGCTGGTTGGTGACGTCGCATTTTATTCTAATCCTCAGAAGCATGAAAGGTGGGTGGGGAGTGAAGAGTGGGAAACGTTGACTGAATGGTGAGAGCGCTGAGATCGGGTCAATATATATATCTTATTAACCAAGCGCGAGGGCCGTACTGGGAGAATATTGGACCGGCAATAGAGCATTTTGATTGGTTGATTTTAGGTATTGGCCCTCTGACTGCCCGAGTCGTCTAATAAGGCCCCGAATCGAACGTTTCGATTCAGTTCGGTTTGTGTGTATTTTAAGTTTTCATTCTTTCCATGGCTCTTCATTTCTTGGTTCCTCTCTTCATAAAACCAAAGAAAGAGAAAACATCTATTCATCTATTCAAACCACTTACTTTTCGATCAAATCACAAAGGTATCCATACACATGTGGTGCTTCTTCTTTGTCTTCTGTGATCGGCAGTGCCGCGATGAGCGCCGGGATCACTTCATTTAGCGCGATATTTCCACGATTGTATTTACATATTTTTGCCACAGCAGAAATGGCGTTCTCGGTGGCATTCACGTTCTCTCGACTTCTGGATTCCGGCCCGTTAATGACTTGAAAGAGCAGTGGTACAACGTCTGAAAACACGAAAACACGGTTTATTTCAAACCTGATCTCGGCAGGTCGTGAAATATGGAAAAGCGGTTCGGGAACACTCGGGGATATTTGAAGCAGACTGCGTATCCTATCCATTCGCTCCGACGAAGGGCTAACGCTCGAAACGTCAGCTTTTGTAATCATTACGGTGGCCAATTTACCATTTCAACTTTGTTGATATATCCAAATTATTGCGTATCTTATAGTCAGTGACAAAATATCAGACCTGCACAGGCTGTGATATATTCCTCTCCACCATATTGAGCCATCACGCCGCATCCATAACACGCAGCCTATAAAATAAGTAACGAAGGGCGTTAGTTATACGTTAGCCTGTTGCAGAAAACGAAGCGCGATACGGAGCGGCGGCGTGATAAAAGCGGATGAGTTAAAACGAGGAGGGCTCGCGGCCCGACCCAACCTTCCCTCGTTTATGCTATGCCGTTACTGTCGCGTCATTAGGGACCAGGGAATTTAAGCAAACCACGATGGCGACGGCAACGAGAACGTGGAAAAACAACACATACATACATACATACATACATATACTTTATTTAATCTCGAATTTGGAGTAGCTAAAGAATAAGCTAGTATCTTCGAGTTAAAGTATAATTCTAAATGCTACTAAAATGTAAAATGTAAAATGTAAAATTGTAACATTCTAAAATTTAACTATGAGAAAGAGTCATGCTTTAGGGAAAGAGTCATACTGTAAACAATAGATCTAATTAGCAGAACAATAGCCCAGCACGTGCGTTTTAAGACTTTGTACATTTCTTAGCCGTCCTTTGCAAAGCAACAACGTGAAATCACCAAAATTTGCGTCGTCTGCGAAGCGAAACCGCGGCAGCAAATTATTTTCATTTACATTTGGAACTCAACGCTACTTTTTACGCGTTATGTTGAGTGTGAGGTCTGGCGCCCTATGAGAGGGTAAACACATGCAGCCATTTTCGAAATTCTAACTAAAAGTGGAAACTCATTTTCTTATCGACGTCTTCCGTGGCGTTGCCGTCCTGACTGCTTAAGTTCCCTACTTTTAAACGCACGTGCTGGGCTATTGTTCTGCCAATTAGATCTATTGTTTTTCCACGTTCTCGTTGCCGTCGCCGTCGCCGTCACCGTCACCGTCGCCGTCGCCGTCGTGGTTTGCTTAAAGTCCCTATTTATTATTTCGCTCTGATTTACTTAGTGAACGATTAGAACAGGCTGGTTCTTAATCCTTTAACTTCCACGAGTGACCAAGAAAGAATTTCTCCTTACAATATCAATAAAATATCAAGCAGACAAGGGATGAGAATAAAGAAAAATATCAATTAGGGGATTATTGGTTGATCCAATACCAAATTCTCCAAACTAACATCATAAGAATTGTATGGCAGACAGTAAGGAGAATTATGAATGCGAGCTTGGGAGTGAAAGGGTTAAGTTTTATAGAACAAGGACATCTGCCGTGAAGTCAAGTTGCCAAACTTATGAAAACAGACGAAAAAATACACCGTACCTGTCTCACATCAGCATTTCTGTCCAACACATAATTCATCATCGGCCGCAAAAAGTATTGTTGGTACTTGAACGACGCCTGGTAGAACAGACAAATAATTAGCTTTCCAATGGACTGATTGGGTAAACTAAGGTATTCCAAACTAGTGATTGTGGAAAATGTTCTCAGTGAAGAGATAGGACAGACTGCACTATGATCGGGACTATAATGAAAAATGTTTCACTGTCTTTGCCCTTCTCTAACGCGATTGATACTTACAGACCCCGTATGTTCTATGACGTCATCGAATATACACAGTGACCACTGCTTGTCTTGGGCGGATCCCTCTGGAGACTGAAAAAATAAGTAAATAAGAAAATAATTAGGCAGCTAAACAAGTAAATATCTATATAAATGTATATAATAGTCGAACAAAGTAGTCAAAGGCACCCTTTAAACTAAACGCAGGGCTCGACGCTAGCCGGGTAGCCCACTAGCCACAGACTAGTAGAAATTCAGTTTTGGTGAGTGTTTTTCGATTTCCACGTGCCAGTTTGGCTAGTTAACAAACTGAAATTGTCGTAACATCTAAGATGTCATAAGCCACTTGGCTGGTAAATTGAAAAGTTAGTGTCGAACCCTGTGAAAGTGAAGTTTTAAAACTTTTCGACCATAAATCAAGTAAACAATCGAAATCAAACTGAATATTAAAATTAAACTGGAAAATAAAGGAAAAATACATTTTTCACTCAAGTATAGGCGACATATCTCGAAATAATATTTGGCCATCATGGCAAAACAGGACAAATAAAGGATAGTTGTTCGTGACCTTTTCTTTCAATCAACTGTCACCAACGGCATCGTGTTATAATCACGTCAATTTGGCGAGACATCAAATCCGCTATTTCATAAATAAATGCCGAGAAGAAAAGAGATTCTTCAAAAGCACTCGAACTCACCAGCAAGGAGTGAAAATCCGGCAAAAGCTGCTCAAAGAAAGGCAAAGCACCGTCTTTGTGCGTGCCAAACAAAGCATGCATTATATCAGAAACCTATGAAAGAAGTACAAAATGATGAATGAAATGACGCGGAAGGCGTGGTGACCAAGTGGTTATGACCATGGAATCCGCAAAGAGAGGTCGTAAGAAAACCTGGATCTGGTTGGCTATCAGCTTGTTGAGATTCAGGTGAGTAATGTTCAAGGTGAAAATTCAGTTTATCACCCTACCTTGCTTAAGATGTGTACATCAGTCTCGTGCTGAAATAGGGATAAAATATATTTAGTTAAAGAAGGACAAAAATATCTACAACTGTTGAAAAGATCTGAAATTGTCAAATTATACCTCGTCTTGCAAATCTTCCTCAACCTCTTCGTCGTAATCTTCTTCTTTTCTTCTTTCTGTGCAAAAGACGACGTTGCACAAACAAATCAACAAAGTATAAAGGAATTAAGTTGAAATAAAGATGTTTCACATTTGGTCATGATTGTGGGATTAAAACGGAAATCCGAGTTCCCCCAAAAGTTCCTAATCTCAGCTAGTTCCAATTTTCACTGTCGGATGCTCCAGCAACTGAGCTGTAACAGAAACTTACCGGTTGGCCGAGCCATGTGCAAGGTGCAAAAGAACTGGGTGCGAATGAACTAGTTGTAATAATCACTCCAAAGCGATTCAACTGATACTCACGCTGTCTTTCGATCTGTCTGTTTTTATGAGTGTTAATAATATCGTGAAGTATATTTCCCAGCTCTTTGAAATAGTCAGCGGTCATACACCCTACGCCTAACGCCTCTATACACCGCGCCAGAGCATCCATGATCAAAATCTGAACTTCCGGTTCCGGTTCGGCACTCATGGCCTTCAGCACTTCTGGGCAGATATAGGCCCACATCTGACGAAGGTAACCGTCCCCTTTGATCTTGGCGCACTCCAAAAGAAACGGTAACGATTCTGCTGCGGCCGTCCGCACAAGGTCGTGGAAGTAAAATTTCAAGAGAGGGACCATGAGCTTGACGACTTGCTCTGTGTAAGGAGCAAATCCTTCTTTGAGTTCTCTAGCATAACAGACCAACATCTGACAAGCGGTACTCTTGTCTTCCAGGCCAGCGGTCTTGATACCGAACTTTTGCTGAGATCGCAAATCAAAAAAATCAAAAAATCAAGCAGTTTGTAGGAAGTGATTAAAGAGTGTACCTTCAAACAACTGTAGCTTCCCTTTGTTCGTATCGAGTTTCTAAATCGCAACATGTTCACTTTTCTCCTTGATACTCTGGAGTCATACAACTTATTCGCTTCACACTCTGCCATACCATCATTTAAGCTCCTCGCGCAATTAAAAACGAATGTCTTGCAGGAAACTGTACTCTAAAACGAAACATTACACTTGACTCGACAGGTGATACAATTTGTACCTGATCTCCAAGGGTAATAAACTGCCATCCTTCGTCTTCAGAATACTGGCCGCTCTTCGGATCATCAGCTACAAAAAAAAAAAAAAACCGAGGAAAACAAATCGTATACTATTCTCTCACTTGTGAGCAGAATCAAAACAACAAGGCGTTCAACGCAGAGAAGGTTCAGACAAATCACAAACCATCGATGACTGCCACTTCTGGCTTGATTGACGCGGCCTTCATCACAGAGGGCATCACCAGAGGAAGGTATTGAGTGAATTCTGTCCCAAAAATCTTGCACATCCTGGCCCAAGCAGAAATCATGTAGGAAATCTAACATCGCAGAGAAAAACATATCGATTACTGATGAAAACATCAACGAGACACTAACGTATTATTATCAATTTACTCTCAGTCAGTTCTTCCCGCTCAAGGTTACCTCGCTCCAAACTTTCGCTGTACTACGACTGTAATCTAGGTTTTGGAGATGAAAAGAGCTTTGTCTGCCTCGGCATTGGCGCCGGTTTGCAGCTCGTCGCGCAAATTTTGACTCGCTATTCTTCATCCAAGCTAGTAGTTTTATTTCACCATTGTTGACTCAGTGGCGCTATGGTATCGCGTTTTTTCAGATCAAAAGGCTGCGTGTTCGAGTCGCGTCGGGCTCAATATAGCTTTCTTATTTTTCTTCCTTGCTGTGATTCTGTGATATAATAACTTTCTCTATGCCCTGCAACACTCTCGAACCGGTATGGCAACTCTCCATTTTCAAGCATACCCACCTGAGGATCGTCTGCCTCTAGTTCTTCCATCTCGGTTTGAGTTTTGAGCAACAACTGCATCACATCGTTAGCATCAGGCAAGAACTGAATAAGATAGAAAAGCAGTCTGGGATTTAACAGCTTGAACTTATACACTTAAAAAAATAGTGCGTGAGACAGACGTCTAATGGCCATCGCGCTAGACTCCCGGTCGAGAAGTCTGGGTTCGAGCGCTGATTGAGGTCGTTCTGTTGGGTTGTTGGACATAAAATTTTACTCGCACCATGCCTTTCTCTCTACCCAGTAGTATAATTAGATAGCGGCCAGGGAAACCTGTGACGGACTGAAACCGAGATGCTGGTTTAACATTCTGCAAAAAAATCCTAAATTTAATACAACAGCGAATAAAAACATTTCTTGGAAAACTGCTGTCAACATTGAATGCACTCACCTTTTCCTTCCCAACAGCCAAACCAATCAAGCTGATGCATTCGATTGTTTTCCCCCGCAGCATGCGGTAATCAGATGACAGAGCATTCTGCATGATGTACTTGAGGTTTGGCATGAAGCGATCATAATAATGAAGGAATTTTTCTTCGGCGGTGTCCGCAACGGTGGCTATGGTGGTCACAACCTGCTCGAGAACTAGTTTTCCACCCCGTTCAAGCAGCTGTTAAATAACAAGGTATCGTAAAATTCATTTTACCGTAAATAAAAACTACACCTGCAACAGGCAGACATTTTTAATTTTAAGACGATTCTGCAATGACCGCCCACAAGTACTTGAACAGACTCTTCGTGGCTTACAGAATATTTGTTTACCACAGGTAAACAGATAGGATACAACACTGAACCTACCTCCCTTAGCTTTGAAGCCAGTACAGCTTCAAGTTTTGCCAAGATGTCATCAAGATAAGACGCTAGAATGCTTTTGGGGCAGTCGTCAGAGAAATTAACCAGCGCAGCCGCAGCGTGGGCCTGGACGCGAGGGTTGGCAGTATCGTCCAAAACAACTAAAAGGCCTGGGATCACCTACAAATATTCAATAATAAAACACTCTCATCAGAAATAAAAATTAAGGTAACCACCACCAAAATGTGCCCATGAACTTTCAATATTCATCAACCTATCACAGGCCTCAAAGCTAACTGCCTGCGCAGGAAAAAGCACTTACAATGTATCAAAAACAATCGCCAACAAAGCTGTTCTTCATTTCCCAATACACCTTACCCTTTCTCCCCTCCCTCCCCTCCCTCCCCTCCCTTGCCTCTCAACCTTTTACCAACACAGTTGCTGGAATTTATTTCCTTCATTAAAAAGGAGCAACACTGAATAAGAAGGACAGAGGGGAAGGGGAAACAATTTGATTTATGAAGTCAGCATAAATGTTGCATGTTGCTTGTAATACACATACACGGGAGCAAGAAAATTCAATTTGTCTCATTAGTTTTCGTCAATGATAGCAAATTCTAATAATGTTTTACCCTCTTGTGGAGTCTTGCCTTACAAGATAAGAACTTCCTTATTCATCACTAGAAATGCTTATTTTGCAAGACAACATCAGGCAAAAGGGAGACACTTTAATTTTGAATGATACTGTTACTTGGCTCTCCCTTTCCATTCCAGTGACTACAGAGAAGACACTTCTAAAAATCATTATTAGAATGTTAACTTACTCTTGTGTGGAATTTCTTTTGAAACCCAGGAGCAAAGTCAGTAGAAAGCTGCCCCACCGCATTACAGGCTGCATACCTCACCCGTGGATGTGCGTCACCCAAGAAAGGTAAAACAGTGTTCACAATATCTTGGAGTAGAGTCTCCATCTGTTTATAGCAACCTTCACCAACTGCAGAGATTGCCATTAGACCTGCATGGCGATACCTCCAGTCAGCTAAAAAAAGGAGCAAGGAATAATCAAGCAAAAAGTATAACTCTGAAATAATTATAAGATTAAAAACTTTGAACACAAATATGTTGTAATGAACTCACGATTCTGCAACATCTGTGGCACTGTGACAATGATGTGCGGTAAAACTGTTTTTCCACCCAATCCACATGCCAGTCGATCAAGAGAACTCTCTCCTGCTACAGAGTTACTATGAACAAATTGACAAAATACACACATTTTTTCACTCAAAAAAAAATTGCTCACATGTATGAATTGCAGAGATGACATACAAAATATTCAAAACTTAAATGAAACCAAGAGGTCCAGCCAAGCAGTCTCAAGCAAAGTTTCATCAATGATTACGCATCAATTTTGGTTAGTGTAAAAAACAATAATACACATACCAGCTATGCCAATCAGAATTAAAACTGTCCTGATATGATAGCCAAGTTAAAATTTACTAATTAGTATCATTCCAATAATAACACTCTGATTACAAGTAGCCACAACTAAAACTATTTTTCATTTAATCAGAAACTTAATTCCTGATACCAAACAATCACCTTTCAGAGTCATCGTCCTCAAGTTCATCAGACACACTCCATTCTGGGTCGTCTTCTAGATCAACCATCATTGCCAACATCTCTGGAACTGCAATATTATTAACTATTTTATCTCCCAGTTACTATTTCAGGGGTTTCATTAATGTTTTCAGTGGTGCGGCAACTGGTTATCACAGGCAGGCAAAAACTTTTTGAATTGAACTTCTTTATAAGATAAACTCTCCTCTATATCGTCAACCAAGTGGGCAAAACTGTCCTCACAATCACTCAATTTGCTTGGTGCCCGGCCTGTAATGAAACCCTGCTATTTATTACACTACTCGGGCAGTCAGAGGGCCAATAACTAAAATCAACCAATCAAAATGCTCTATTGCCCGTCCAATATTCTCTAAGTATTGGACTGGGCACTGTCCCGAATGGTCCCGAATGATACCGCACTTGTGTCCCTCTGAACTCCAGTCGTGTAATAAATCTCTTATTAACCAAGCTTGCTTGGGACCGTACTGGAAGAATATCGGCCCTCGCGCTTGGTTAATAAGATATATGTATTCAATGATTGGTCAGTTCAACTGTTCATATTTTACTGTAAGTTTGTTCTCACTGAAATCTTTCCACTCTATACAAATGACACCAATGTACAAATGATGCATTGGAAAAAGACAAAAATGTTGAAGCAACTA
Organism: Stylophora pistillata; assembly: GCF_964205215.1. NCBI lineage: Eukaryota > Metazoa > Cnidaria > Anthozoa > Scleractinia > Pocilloporidae > Stylophora > Stylophora pistillata. Next base: position 31,448,442 of record NC_142525.1, read on the forward strand.
AGAAGACACCACAAAGAATTTTCACTTGACTAACCTATGATTGGAATATGCTTCTGGCATTTCCTGAGCATTGCTGGTGCTATAATGAAACACAATTTGGTGAAAATTAGGAAAAGCATTTCAAAAGGAATGTATGAGAAATACTAGTAAACATGTACAAGTACTTCTTAAAAGCTAAGCAATTCATAAAAAGGAAGTGCCTTGTTGAATGGCAAATTTACAGACCTGTCTCTGCCAAAGTGACTACACACTCCAAGGACAGATGTCTCCAACTTTCAAGAAGATTTGCATTGCGAACAATCTGTGAAAAACGGGTACAAGTCTTATTCAACACAACAACTGGTAAAGGATTCTGCAACAGATAACCAACCAGAAATCTAGTACTCTATCAAGCAACAAAATCGTGTCTCTTAGAGTTGGCAGATGTTTATTGAAAGACCTTAAAAAACTACTTACCTCCAACATCAAATCTAAAATGGACTCCAAGTTTGTCCTAAGTAGCTTAGGACAAGTGTCTGCTAAATCAATTAAACATTTTAGCACTGAGTCATCCACACTTGCGACAACACTCTCACGCACAGCCTGAGATAAACAAGAAAATATTGTGTGACCGAACATGTGTAAAGAAAATCATGTTTTTAAACTGTGGAAATTAAAGTCAATAAAGAAATTATCTTATGGTAGGTGTGAGGTTCAGTCTGTGCAGTACCAGGAAAGAAACCTGATAATAAAATTTGGGAAGTAAATAACACTCAAATGGGTCATAATGTATGATTCTAAGACCAACAACCTGTAAAGCCTCCAATGTTGCACACTGTATTTCTACGCAAGATGAATGTAAATCAATCAACCAGCCTAATCCCAAGTGCAATGGTTTTAAATTGTAGTAGATTGGAGCATCACAGTGGAATAAGCCATTTCTGCTACAACAAAATTAAAACTTGGCTTCGAGGCATGGGGGGGGGGGGGGGGGGGGAATAAAACAAAAGAAATCACTTTGAGGTCGAAGGACAACTAATTAATTTCTTTTGTTGTCCTCCCCCTAGCCTCGGAGCCATGTTAGAATTTTAATATAATTGATTAAAAATGGCCCATTGCATGGTCATAAGTTTGATGTCTCAAATTTTTTCATACCCTTGTTCTTCTGTTTAGATAGTAAGTTAAATTAACTGTTATTGACAAATTAAAAATATTTGTTGCAGCAGGACCTGATGATACAGGAACACTTAAAAAGAACTAAAAATTTAGTTTACTCTTCAAACTTGTCATTAAAGATTTGTTGTTTTCCTGCCAAGTTTGGCAAGTTAATTTTTTTAATGAACACTTCCCATTACCTGTACTATTCCTGGGACTAGATCCACAAACTGTCGCTGTTTAATTTCTTCCACTTGATCCGTGATAAATGCAACTGAAGCACGTGCTGACATAAAACGAACCTTTAATAACAAAAAAAAAAAAACAAAAAAAAAAAAATGTAAACATGTATCAGACTCAAGATAATCAAGCAAGCAGACAAGTGATGGAAATAAAGAAAAAACAACAACAACAATTAGGGGATTATTAGTCAATCCAATAGCAATTCTCCAAAATAACATTATAAGGATTACATAGCAAACAGTTATGAGAATTACTAATGAGATCTTGGGGGAAAAAGATTAATGAAAACAAAATTGTTGTCCATGGATGAATAGTTGATCCAATAATAAATTCTCCGACCTAACGTCATTAGGATTGTATGGCAGACATTGAAGAGAATTACCAGAGATCTTGGGAGGGAAAGGGTTAACATAACATAACATCAACTTTATTTCAACACAATAAGTGTTTAAAGCTTTGTGCTTATGGGGTTGTGCATTTAAACTAGTACTAAAACTAATATCTATTACTAACTTACATACAAAATAAAAGCAAGATTACTAATAATTAATAATTATAAAAATTTGTACAATATATGTGATATAATCTGCATAAGATATCATTACAAATAAATATAGCCTTGATCACAAAAATTAACTGTTGAGGCAGATGTTACCATAAAATGAAAATCTTTAAATTCAATGATCTCACTTAATCTTGAATCTATGCTCTTTCGTGTAGCATGAACAATGTCTGCATTCCTAGACACAATTGTATTCCAAAGAACAGCCCCTCTATAAGTTACTGAACGTTCTAAATAGTGGGATTGAAATCTTGGTATAACAATATTATCTGACCCACTTAATGAATACTTCGCACCACTAGACCTCTTAACAATAATATTTTCGGACAGTTGTTCTAGTAGCAAATCATTGTATGCACCGTGTACTACCTTAAACAGTTTGGTCTTATAAATATAATCTAAGGAGTGCCATTAAGCTATCTTTAGAGAGTCATCATGGGAGGTGCCTTTCTTTAAATTATATATTAACTTTGCTGCTCGGCTGTGAAGTTTTTCAATCGCTCCAAATAACTCAAGATTACAACAGCTAATGAAAAACACAGTTGTTGTCCATGATATAGATGCAATTATGAAGCAGTGTGGTATTTACCTGTTGGCTGGATTGATCCTGCAGGCACTGCCACAGCATTTGTTTGATAACCTGCATGTAATGTTCTTGTTGCGTTCCAAATATTCCAGGGAAAGATCTGTTGTAAAAAGACAGAAAAAAAAAATTACTTAATGTAGTATCCTAACAAGAAAATGGGAAAACATTCTCCCAGTTAACAACCACATTGCTAAGTAGAAGTTGAGTGCCTGAAACATCCAGGAGCTTCTGCTATTGACAGCCAGCTCCTAGATGGAAACTTCTCCCATGGCTGGCAAATCCTGGCAACCCAGCCATGAGCCCCTACACAGGAAAGGGAAACAGGCACCCATCACACTGAATAAACAATGGAAATAGGGAGGGGGATGGATGGAGAAAACCTGCCTGGGAATGCTGCAAGTTTGTGCTCGAAGCAAACTACTAAGATTAGGAAGTGATGAATGGACAAAGCACTTACACAAAAATATGAAGAGCACATTCCTTAAGCTCTGGATGCTGGGAGTTGCAGCATTCAAACAGAAACTTCAAAAGTTCTTGCCAGTGATTATATCCTTCCTCATCTGAACAGAAAGATGATAAAATATCAAAATGTAGAATAAATGATGTAGTTGTATGATAAAGATAAAAACACTGACTGCAGGAACTTGTTGAGAGCCTACAAATATCATCTTATAAAACAAGGCAGCCTTACTTTAATGACTTAGAGCCACTGTACTCTGAAATTGTACACCAATGTGCAATCAACAATTGATGTTTAACAAGCCCGTTTCCACACAAAAAAATTTGAATGAATTACTACTTTCCTGTTAAAACAACAAGTTCATTCACAACTTACCAAGAAGACTTCTGGATAATTCAGCAACAGCATCACACACCTTCTTCTTTACTGTTTGTGCCTGTTCCTCATTTATGGCCTTGAGCAAATCATTCTTCATTTCTTGCTGAAAAGCTTGATCAAGTTTTTCATAAAAATCCACTGAGCTTGAGAAAATCCTTCGTAACAGTACAGCTGACATCTGACGTACCTTAGTAAATAAACATTTTGAGTACAATACTTAAACCCAAAAATGACTAGGTAGGTAAAGAGGAAAAACAATGCATTTTTCATGGATAAAAATATTGCACCAATTTCTACATAAATAAAAAACTTATCATAAACATCACTTTAAAACAAAACATATCTTTAATTATACCCTATTGGCTTCATTTCTTACCTCTGCAATGGCTGATGTCCTAATCATCTGAATAAGGAATTTAATCTTAGTGGGCTCATTGATGGTTTCGTAATGTGTCTGTTTGGAATAAAGACCGTGAAAAATGTTACTGAACAGTGGAATCTAAATGTTAAATGTAAAATAAAATATATACTACAAAGTAACTTTGCACTGATAATGATTAAGCAACCCAATTTTTTAAGACTACATTTACCAATCATTAACTACTATGTTGACAGAAACATTTCATGTTAAGTTGACAAAGGAGGGATTTTTTTTTTAATTTCTTTGGTTTCTTGTTATTTATTTTTTTGTCATTAGTAGTTTAGTCAAGTAGTCTGGTGGAAGTGTCAATTTGTGAACTAAGTATTGAGATTTTTTTTTTTTTTGGGCCATGTACATAAAATATTCAAGCAAATAAGATATTCAAAAAATAAATCATAAAAATAGATAACTAAATAGGGATTACATTGCCAATTTTTTTTAGGATCTTCAAAACTCAAAAGTTTGACAACTAAACAAGAATTTCCTGAGATATTTCAAGTGCACAAGAAATAATAATGTATGGATTTTCTCATTCCAAATGTGTTTTAGGACACTCTTGTACACAGGTAGGATCCTGCCTTTGGATTCTATTTTGTCTGTTTTTAATTTTCTTAAGTTCTGTTTTGCAAAATGTATCCAGCTAAGTATACAGTTCATTTCAATAAACAAAATAAGCACTAAAACTGATTAATTTTAGAGTGAGAATTAAAGAATTCTAACAAATAGAGAGTCAGGATTTTAGTATCATTTTACACAAAAGTCAATTAACTATCAGAAGTACTTGAAAAAAAACCCATACTGTTCTCACCTTTATTTTTAGCAGCTAATATAAACAAAATAAAATCATAACAGAAGATATGCAATCTCAGTCATGTTTGCTACACATGGGAAACTTTTTAAATTTCATTGTTAGTGTTAGATTGTTAATGAAAAAAAAAATGCTGACTGGAAAAAGACTTCCCCTGAAAATTTCATTACAGTTAACCATGGACTAACTTATCAGTAAATGGATTATCAATCACAGTTTACAGTGATGAAATATGCATTCAAGACATGACTGAGACATATATTTTTTAGCATTTACATGGAGCACTGGCTTATGTTATCACAGCTTGTTTTCACCCCCAGAGATCTATTTCTTACGGGCGTTAATATTGACAGTCGCGTAACATGGACAACGACGGCAAATAACTTTGCGACTTCAATTTTAGTCAGCTAGCTTTCGATACTACGAAAGCACACGGAATCTTAGCCAACTGCAATTCGTTCAGTTCACTTTTCTAAGCGGTGAAAAACTCATTGTATTCCTCGAAAGGTTCGCTAATAATTAACTTACAACCTAAAACGCATTTAATTTGTTCCTGACTGTCGTGGGAAATAAATAATCGTATCAATATGTATGTAACAAATAAATTCGAAGGTATACACTTTAATATCGACCTTTGTTTAAAGGAATACAAACTCAAGTACGATTTAAGAGGTTTAATATTACCGTAAATCGTTTCCAAACCGATCATAAATCACTGTATGACCTTGCGAAACCCGGAAGAATTCATTTTGTGCAAGATCAAGACTTCTATACGATATGCAGTAAGTGCTCGCGATGATAACATTGAAAACGTGGCTGAACATTTCAACAAAACAACCCGCTCTTTTGATTTGGAGGCTATAGTTAAAAGAAGGGGTTTTATGTAAGGTTTGTGTAAGGATAATGGCTGTAGAATTGTGAGGCAGCAAAGGAAAAAACAGGCAGGTTTTCCTATGCACATGGCTTTGAACTCCTGCCGACGATCAGCGGTTCTCGAAGACATTCCCGGCAAGAACCCAGACTGCAGTTATTCGCCTTTGTAATTCCACAAAAATAAATCATACAAGAAGAAGAGATATTTTCCTACCTCTGCCTGATTTCTGATGTTATTATCAGGAGACATCAGCTGTGTTACCAGAGATTCAAACTGCTGCTGCTCGTTCGCCATTACGGCCACCATATTGCCCAACCTATGAATTTTGCGCATGCGCCTAATCTTTCTTGAATGAACCATTTTGGCGGTGAAAGTATTGTTCAAATTTTGGCGCGATAATTTTTAACATTGATATAACCTGATTATTTACCGTGAAATCCAACAGTTTTGAGTTGAATTCTCAAAGGGGTATCGAGGCCCTGGACCATTAAGAGATCATGATATCACTACCCCTACAATGAAGAGTGAAGTCTGTCGCACGGGTCAAAAATCAGAGAAAAAAAATGCTGGACCCCTGCGCGGCCCTGACATGTTTTTTTCGCGGATTTTTTTTTTTAATCACGCGACGACCTTTGCTCGTAATCTATCTTTCCTGCCCCCAAACAAGCGAAGCCTTACACCCGATAACATCTCCTGTTTCTTTTGTGACTTATTCAACTTATTCGACTTATTCAACCGCCTCCCGGTTAGCTCAATGGATAGAGCGCTGGACTGTTGTGCGGGAGGTCGAGGGTTCGAGCCCCGGCCGGACCAACACTCAGGGTCTTAAAATAATTGAGAAGAATTTGCTGCCTTTCTATAACATCAAGAAATGGTTAGATATTCTAGTCTTCTCGGATAGGGACGAATAAATGGAGGTCCCGTCTCCTGCAGGGTTGGGGTAAGAGACGTTAATTTCCCACACACGAGATTACTGTGTGATGGATGTCCTCCCCTGGGGTGGGATGGGTGGGAGGGTGGACTAGCACGAATGGTTCCTATGTTCCTTTCTAGTCCTTCCCCACTGCAAAACTTAATGCACTGAAAATGGACTAAATTAAATTAAATTAAACTAATTTATTATCGCTATATTTCGCAGTGTACGCATAATTGAGGGGGGCTTTGGGATTTTCGGTTTTGCGGTTTTGACTGTTTTTTGGATAGGTTTTTCGGTTTTGGGGCCAAAAAGGTTCGGTTCTTCGGCTTTGATGTTCAGAGCGGTTTGCGGATTTCACGTGTTTTTTGCATTCGGTTTTCAAGGAAACTCTGATGCGGTTTTCGGTTTTTCCTTTTTGACCCCTTTAAAGGTGAAAATGTCGCGGTTTTGTCAGGTTTGCATGCGGTTTTCGGTTTTTCTGCCTTTTTCGACGCTTTTTAGGTTTTGGAGGTTTTTTTCTCCGGTTTTGCGGTTTCCCAGAGGCCCCAATGCCCCCCTCCATAATTCAGCTCAGAGATAGTGGTATGTAAAAAGAAAAGAGCACTAAACTACTTTATATTCAGGTTAACCAAGAGCCCCGAGCCTCTCTCCTGGCTGATGCCGCACTCCTTATAAATTGAAGTTGTCATAACTCACGTTCTGTCTTTCGTCTTGTTTTTCTTCGTAATGTTTATTACGACATAATACTGGCAGTACATACATACACACCTACATACATACATACATACATACATACATACATACATAAACTTTATTTCCATTCGGATTTATGAATAGCACTAGATGTGCTAGCATCTCCGAACATGTAACTACACAGCAAATGACAATAAGTTTAAAATAGAAAGACTCACATATAACCTCATGTAAAAATGCTAATAATTATATACTAATCCCCACTAGATATATAACTCCTAATGGCACGTTTAAAAGCGGCTAGAGTGTCCGACATTCTTGTATTCATAATCATAATCATAATTCATAGTCCGGCAGTCTTGTATTCACAATCCAGGAAATGTTTCGTGGTCTCTATCCCTCAATCACTACCGATTACATACATACATACATCTATATATGTTAATTGACCACTCCCCATGGGGGCTTTTCAGGGACAATTCACACCCAGCAACCAACCCAGGGGAGGACATCCATCACACAGTAATCTCGTGCATGAGAAATTAGCGTCTCCTACCCCTAACCCTGCAGGAGACGGGACCTCCATTTATTCGTCCCTATCCGAGAAGACTAGAGTATCTAACCATTTCTTAATAGAAAGGTAGCATATTCCTCTCACTTGTTTTAAGACCTTGAGTATTGGTCCTGCCGGGGCTCGAACCCTCGACCTCCCGCACAACAGTCCAGCGTTCTATCCATTGCGCTAACTGGCAGACGGTATCACATAGTTCTCACTTTCACTAAATATAAATATTACGCCTTTCTTCTTCCTGATCGGGTCCTGAAAGATCGCGAAATTAAGGCCACACTCGGCGATTAGGCGACCGCAGACAGCCCAAGATAATCAGATTTAGTTATCGTACTGTTTTTTATCGTTCGTGTAAATTTATGCTCCAAGTCATTGCCTCTGCTCAGTCAAACTTGTTACTGAAGAATTTATTTTAATGTTTGTTTCCCTCCCGCCTCGATTAGCTTCTCTATTTTGCGGCTAGGGATTGTTAGATATGTATTTTGATTGCTAAAAATGACTGAATAAGTTTTTTCGTTGTGAGTCCAGTTGGATTATTTTCTCATATTGAACCTACCTCAGCCAGCTTGATAGGGCCTCATAAACACTAAGTATAAATGTTCTTTGGATAATTGTCTATCAGCTACTTAAAGGTCGGCACACACGAGGGGACTAGTCCCTGCGACTAGTCCCAGCGACCAGTTTCATGCGACTAGTCCTTTCGTGTGAACTACACATTTCTGTGGTCGCAGGGACCAAAATTTGGTCCCTGCGACTGGTCGCACGAATTCAAACTGGTTTGAATTTGTGAGACCAGTCGCAAGGACTTGTCGCACGAAACAAATGTTTGTCCCTTCGTGTGAACTGTTTGTGCGACCAGTCCTTGCGACTAAACGGTAAATAAGCCAATCACGGGCCAGTATGATGCGTGACTTCCGGTATTTGTAAACATTGCAGTTTTTATGAATTTTCCCTGAATTCTAGATTTCCACAACTGAAGAATAAAAAACTATTTCTAGTTTTGTAAACATAGACAGATGTCTTGGAGCCATTTTGATGGAATTTTTACCCTATTTGACTCTGTGTCTGTTAAAAATAAAAAAAAAACAAAAACGGAACATGTAAAAGCATGAATAATCCGACTGAATAAGTGTAGTTCATTTGCGTTGATGTTTAATAGTGCTACAATGAAAAGTTACCAAATTTACATTGTTTTCGTGTAACGCCCCAGACTAAGAAACATCTTTTGCCTCTTAATTTTCCTATGTTCTTGTGCAATTGAGTGTCCTCGTGTGAACGCCTTAAGGGACTAGTCCCTGCTACAGGTCCCCTCGTGTAAACCCTTCAAAGACTTGTCGCTGGGACTAGTCGCACGGACTAGTCGCAGGGACTAGTTCCCCTCGTGTGTGCCGACCTTAACACACGAGAGGACTAGTCCCTGCGACTAGTCCGTGCGACTAGTCCGTGCGACGAGTCCCAGCGACAAGTCTTTAAAGGGTTTTACACGAGGGGACTGATAGCAGGGACTAGTCCCTGCGGCTGGTCGCACGAATTCAAACCAGTTTGAATTCGTGCGACCACAGAAATGTGTAGTTCACACGAAGGGACTAGTCGCATGAAACTGGTCGCTGGGACTAGTCGCAAGGACTAGTCCCCCTTGTGTGTGCCGCATGAAACAAATGTTTGCCCCTTCGTGTGAACTGTTTGTGCGACCAGTCCCTGCGACTAAACGGTAAATAAGCCAATCACGGGTCAGTATGAGGCGTGACTTCCAGTATTTGTAAATATTGCAGTTTCTATGAATTTTCCCTGAATTCTAGATTTCTACAACTGAAGAATAAAAAACTATTTCTAGTTTTGTAAACATATACAGATGTCCTGGAGCCGTTTTGATGGAATTTTACCCTATTTGACTCTGTGTCTGTTAAAAATAAAAAAATAAAAACAAAAACGGAACACGTAAAAGCATGAATAATCCGACTGAATAAGTGTAGTTCATTTGCGTTGATGTTTAATAGTGCTACAATGAAAAGTTACCAAATTTTCATTGTTTTCGTGTAACGTCCCAGACTAAGAAACATCTTTTGCCTCTTAATTTTCCTATGTTCTTGTGCAATTGAGTGCCCTCGTGTGAACGTCTTAAGGGACTAGTCCCTGCTACAGGTCCCACCGTGTAAACCCTTCAAAGACTTGTCCCTGGGACTAGTCGCACGGACTAGTCGCAGGGACTAGTTCCCCTCCTGTGTGTCAACCTTAATTATTTAATTCCAACGATCAGGACTTTCCCACACAGTGGCACAAAATGATTAAAAAACATCTTCAAAGTGGGTAAATTAGCTTTGCGTATCAGTGTGGAGCGAAAAAATTTTGAAAAAGGAACTTTGTGAAAACGGTGGCGTTCCTGCTCTTAACCTGTTCGAAGCGTCCACTAGGTAAGCGGGGAGAGTTAAAAAACGAGGGAGGCTTGGGCCGACCCGACCCGAGCCTCTTCTGAACGCCCAGAACAGGCTAGCCCGGCGTGGTCGCCCTTTTTCCTTTTTGAGAGGAGCACTATTACACGCCTACAATGCGCATTCATCAGGAAAAATTAAAACATTTCTGCCTCCGATGATCGTTGCTAACGAGTACGGAAAAAAATAGTCCTTTACCAAGCTTACCCAGTGGGAAACTGTCGTTGCGTTTTCAGATAATTTGAAATTAAAGTGCAAATGTTTTGCCAGTCAGAAAAATCAGGTCACTATTCACAGTGTTTCCTCCTGGCTTGCTCCTGTCGATTCTGTGGAGTTAGTTTTTTTTCGTCTTCTTCTTCTCAAAATGCGATATCTGATTAAAATTGTCGTCACGGCTTCAGCATATTTTGGTACTCTCCAAGCGTACAAAAACGGGTCCAGAAAAGCGTTGACGAATACAAATCTAAATGCGATTTGAACAGACCTTACTAGTTCGTTTGTACCTTTACAGACTGAACATAAATTTCTTATGTTTATTGTGACAGTATAAGGCACAAAGGCCAAATAAAATAAAAATAAAATGGTGACAAATGCCATAGTGGTCTTCTTCTCACTTTGAGCTTTTCTTAATGCGCTTCGTTCGACGCTGCAACCTAGGCACGCAATTCGGCGCCTCGCATGCTGTCCCAATAACCTAAAAGTTCTCCAGTACAACAATGGCAGCAGGAGAAGAGGAGCAGTAACGTGTAAATTGCAGTACAACAATTCGTAAATCCATCGAGGTATCCCTGGACAAAAGAAGAGACTCGTGAAAACGACGGCATAAATCTAGATGGCGACTATAAGAGCTTTGACACGTTTAGCTGTGACAATTGATCGATAGTGAAGCGCTGAACTCACAGCCAGCCATCGATCACACGCCATTGCTACAACATTACAACAAGCTACAACGAGACTGCTGATGATGATAGCCAAGGTTACAAAGAAAAAATTGTTGACACTCTCTTCTGACATGCCGGAGAGCCGAATTGAGTCGTAAACCATCATCTGGTATGCACAGAAAAATCCAGTGAGAAAATCTGCCGATGCCATGTTCATCACCAGGTATGAGCTTGGGGAGCGTCGCAGATTTCGATTAGGATCTTTGGTGATAGTAAACAGTAACAGAAAATTTGCAACGCTGGCTATTGTTCCCGATATGAAGTCAAATATAATAAACGAGAGACGAAACACATCGAGGCGAGAAACGGGCGGAATCACGTTGGAATCATGACCTGGAGTTATTGATGAGTTCATCTTGGTGTTAACAGACGGCTTGCTGAGAGAAAGTTTAAGAAACTCTCCCACTTTCGTGAGATACAGCGTAATTAAACGAGCTTGAGTTAGATATTAGCAAATTTGCGTCGTCATGAAATTGGCTCATTGTTCACCATTTGTCATGATAAAGGACCAGGTGTAAATGTAAAGGACCAATGTAAATGCAATTAGTGTTTGTTTTATGTCAGTACCATCAAACTAAATCGGGTGTTACCTTAACTTGATGTAAACAGGTAGAATGAAAAAATTTTAACAAACACGGCTTATAGTGTTTAGTGTAGTTGTACTGTTTTCTGTTTTCGCAAATGTATCCCCATTACAGAACTAATGAAATAACTAAGTTATGTAAATACAATGTGTATGACCAAATTAACGCCCCACAAATTTCTTTGAATCCTCGATTTAATTCCTGAACCTTCTGGTAATTATTGCACAGAGGGGATCCTTTCTAACATCAATTATTTATAAAAATTTGTATCGACAATGCTACATGTTTTCATGATATTTTCAAGATTTCACCACGATACATCTCTTTAACAACGGTGGTTATTACCTTAACAGTTAGTAAAATTTGCATTTGGAAGGTTTAAAACTACTTGTAATGTATGTCGATCGCGTCTAACAGTCTCAAATAATTAACATCTAAAATGATTTCAAATTGACTTTCCAATTTAATTCAAAATGCATGCGCGATTCGGCTTTTTCCATCATTGAGCCAAAAGTTTTATTTCACTTTCAAATTTTAATTGAAAACTTTGGATGCTCGTCAACTTTGCAATGAGTTATGTACTGAGGTAGACAGTTTGAACTATCTGATTATTTTGAATGGCGTTCCCTGTAATATTTGCGTCTGTTACACTGACTATTCATATAAATATGATAGATGTCTATTCTTTCCATTTATTATCATCATTAACACCATCAGAAGCAATATTCATGCAAAAGCTTATTTATAACATAACCAAAGTAAAGCGCGCGCTCTGATTGGTCAATTTAGCGTCCCCCATTTGCCCATGGGTGTACGCTGCTGACGTGAGCAAATGCAAAGACTATTTTTCCGCGCGCGCTTGTTTTTTCTGGTCGCGTAAGATTTGTTAAATAAAAGGGAACTCTTTAGCTACCATGTATCAATGTTATATTATAAAACAAATGGTAAACACCACAGCGTACACTATTGAGTTATGGATGCACTTGGGAGGTTTGCTAAGCACTCAAGAAGCTAGAGTTACTCTTCTTTCGTGCTTAGCAACCTCCCGCGTGCATCCCACTCAATAGTGTACGCTGTGGTGTTTACCATTTGTTAAATGGATGGCAATAGTTTTTTTTCCCCGTAGCATTAAAATAAACTGCAGTAAGCTAAAATAAAGGTCAACTTGGTAAGACCCAGGCCTTTTCTGAATCTCAGGTCTTTTCTTCAATTTTATGCTATTGATTCTGATCAGTCAATATCCTGCGGCATCCACCACCGACACATTCACCCGTATCTTGCTTTGACATTTAACTATATATCTTTTAATTCCCACGGCTCCCAAGCGCAGAGTATGTGATTCTCCTTCACTGCGTTCTACTGGTTATAGTGAGATATAAGTTGTACTTAGATGCAAAACCGCCCTGAATGCAATGCTACAAACGTAAACATTAATTGTGTGGTCATTGTCTAGTAACTTCGAAGACCTTCACAAAAGTATGTCATTTTGTGTGTTATGATACTTAGTTTAAATGGTAGCAATTCCTCTTTCCGAGTGTAATTTTCACGGCTCGTCTCACTTCTCTCATTTTCCAACAATAAAGAAACGGGTTCAAGGACGAGTTGAAGTAGGTAAGGGTAACAACAAAATTCCGTGCTATTTCCATGACACTCCCAGATAATCTTCCATGAATTCTTAGCGTCGCCACAATACCAAACGGGACATAGCACAAGATAAATGCAACCTGTACCCACCATATACTTGAAACAGTTTTCCTATATCGCGCAAAGTTCAGTGATGTCCTTAAACTGTTTTTTGTCCCTTGCTGGGGCTGCTCTCGCACATGCACCTGTGCTTGCTGACAGCGAAGTTTGAGGTAGATCTTTGTGTACGAAAAACTTGAGATTAGCAACAAAATTATCAAAGAAACTAAGACGATGGACCAAGCAACGTCAAGTCTCCAGATGTATGCCAACCCGCACGACACTCCAATTAACCAAAAAGAAGCAACGAGAACTATAACACGCCTCACAGTGACAATATACCTGTATCTAATCCCCAAAAACAGCGCAAGGAGTCTGTCTACACTGACTGCACAGGATGTAAACACCGACACTGTACACAATACGTAGCTCGAAAACGATTTTAATTTCGTAATGTACAGTAAAACTCCTAGATCCAGGTCGTTTATGGTCGAAATTCCAGCAATAATGGTCACAGCAAACAGTGGCTGTGGTATTAAACCAACAAAGACGTCCGTGACTGCCAAACAGCAAAACAAAAGTTTGGTCGGGGAATGAAGAGACAAAACTTTTCCAAGAGCCTTCAGGATCAGACAGTTGCCAACAATCGCTATGACGGAGAATAGAATATTTGAAGCTGAGAGAATTACGGCTACAGTTATGGCGCTCAGTCGATCTCCATTATCGGCAGTGAAATTCGACATTGTACAGTTATGTTACTGTATAACACAACTGTAAGCGGGTAAATGACTTCTTTGTAGAAATATTTATCTGTTACTAAACTAAGTAGGAGCTGAATAGTATATCCAATTATTGTTCTTTCAGTTCCGACGAATCTTCAGGATGACACGGCTGAAAGAAATCCAATAGAAATATTTATCTCAACAGAGAGAGCCTCATCGATCATACAAAATGAGATAAGTGTTATTGTTGTGATCGAATTCAGACATATGTATACAATATTCAGTGCCACTTAGCGCCACCCTGAAACATGGCTGCTGTTCTTTTGATGTGTTCAAATCTATCTTTTTATCTTTTTTTTTAAACAATGGCCTAATCAGAGCACACTTTTAGAAACATTTAAGGATAAGAAGCAGCGGAAATAGACAGTGTACAACAAGAGAGTAAAGTAGTTTGCACACATCCGTCAAACAGAATTGCCGAAGGCTAGAATCCAACATCCAAAGCTGAAGGCTTGATATGAACTTTCTAATGTAGTTGTTCAAAACATCTAAGCATTCACACGGAACTACTGCGAAACCATTAGCACATTTTTTTTTTCTATTCACAAGCAATCATTTGACACTTTCTTTATCTCTACGTATCTCTGCAATTTTTTTTTTTTTTTTACGATAACTGATTAATCTCAAGATGGTAATGTAACACCAGATATACAGCAAACCTGAATTTCTCCAAGCCTTCCTGCGAAACTCATCACAAGTAGCATACGAGCTTCTTTGGTTAGTGTTCGTTGTAAATATCTTTTCTGCGTGGCTATTTTTTTTTTTTTTTTTGCGTTAGTACAATTAACCTGAACAAAACTCTTTGCTATGTCCCTGTGCATAGCATTAATATAATTTTTTGCAAATAAATGCCCATTTGAATTGAAATGGATTGCGTTTGGCCAATATTTATTCTCAAGAGTCCTCGATAAAACAAGGTTCAAATAAATTCTTTCACCCCATAAAGGGTGCAATTTTCAGAGAAAATGATTTTCCTCGTTCGTGCTCGAAACATGAAAAAAAAAATGTATCCTGCAAAAATGGTATCAGTACTTTTTTGTATACAAGGGTTATCCTAAACGTCTCCAGTTAATGTACCTGTATTATATGGAGACTATGGGCCTGATTACATGAGCCGGGCTGGCCCTGTTAGCCGGGCTGATTTCTTTTGTTTTGGTGTTCGCCAAAGCGTGAAAACAAAAGAAATCAGCTCGGCTAACCGGGCCAGCTCGACTCATGTAATCAGGCCCTATGCCACAAATGTTTGTCAACCCATACCAATGGTTGTCCCCGCATCACAGGCCTCAGAGCTCTTGGTATTTTAATATTTGTAATTAAAATAAAATGTTAATAAATGTTACTAAAATGTTATGATTTTAGAAATTTCCCTGTTTTCCAGCTCTGAAATTATACTAAAACAACTATTCGCCTCAGGTTCGGTGAATATTGTCGAATAATCCCTTCGACTTCGTCTCGGGGATTTTTCGACGATATTCACTGAACCTGAGGCGAATCATTGTTAAATACACTTCTTTTTCATCAAAACAAAAGACAAGCGCTAATATGTTTCTCTTACCTCTGTTCCTTCCTGAAGCTTGAGGCATTAGTGATCGATATAGTTCCAAACAACAAACATATGAAATACATATATATGAACTGCGGTTATGAAACGTATATGTGCACGATCCTTCGCAGTAAAGCACTATTTAAGCAATAGTGAAAATCAGACCTGAAAAAAATTCAGGCCTGTACGGGATTGGAACCACTGACCTCTGCGATACTAGTGCAGCGCTCTACCAATTGAGCTAACAAGCCAACTGGGAGCAGGCCATCAAATTAATTCGACATAAACCCGTAGATGATAAATCAAACAACAAACATATGAAATACATATATATGAACTGCGGTTATGAAACGTATATGTGCACGATCCTTCGCAGTAAAGCACTATAGTGCTTTACTGCGAAGGATCGTGCACATATACGATATAGTTCCCTTTTACCAATTAGGATTTGCGTCTGCAATGCTTAAATTATCTGTCAGTCCGTTTCAAAATGCTTTTAAGAGGTGCCGGAACATTTGAACTATCATATAGCCTTGGCTGCTAGCCGGCGACATTTACTTCAGTCAACCAGCCAATTTAGTGGGAGGCAACTGGTAAAGAGCTTGCATTTATTTCTCCCCGCTTAAGAGGAAAATTAAACTGATGTGGCTCCTCGTTATGCCGTAGTAGTGGCTGCATTCACCTGCTTACACTTTCACGGACACTTCTGTTTTTTTTATGAAATATTAAAACAAAAACTTATTATCGATTTCCCTAAGCGATTGTAGCTTTTCTTGACGTTTGATAATATATATGTTCTAGTGTATGAGAAAAACACGATGTAATCAAATGACTGTAAGGAACAAAATAATCCACAGTAATTCAAAACTACAATGGATAAAAACCCTCAATGAACTTTGGGGTGCAGTCAGCCACGGGTTCTGCGATAAATTACTATTAAATCGATAACGCCTTACAGGAAATGTTCTCAAATGAATACATGTCTACCGCGGGGTAGACAGAAGATATATGTATGAAGATTGACAGAAGATTGATTATCTCTTGGAAATTTTTACCAATGGAAAAGAAAATAATTATTTTCTCTTGGTGCCACATTGTCGCATATCAATAAATTTTTTACTCTGTTGACAGTTCTTCAAATGACATTTATAAGTTAAAAATTTATAGGTTAAAAATATATGAACTTCATATATTTCATTATATCTTAAAAAATTAAGTTATGCAGTTTCGTGCTGCTAAAATGAGCCATAAGTGCGCAATAAGACAAGTGATACACGAAATTATTTATTTGTTTTTATCCAAAGGTTTCTAAAGCTTAAACATCCCCCGGCGTAATAGATTTATAGACAAGCATGCCCAGTCTAATGGATGAATAGAAGATAGGAATGAATAAATGAATGAATGAATGAAGGAAAGCACTAGATAGAAATCATGAAATCATTATGGTAGAACTTCATACCTTCTAGTGATCAGAAGATGACTTATATTCTGATCACAAGAAGGTGTAAGTTGTCAATATCAAAGCGATCTTCGCAGTAAATAACACTTCTTGAGCAGTAGTGAAAATAAGGCCAGATTCAGGCCTGTACGGGATTCGAACCCATGGCCTGTGCAATACTAGTGCAGTGCTCTACCAACTGAGTTAAAAAGCCAACTGGGAGCTGGTCAAGATGATGGTTCGTAATAAACCCTGTGGTGATAAATAAATGACTGTGAATACATGTAAATCATATAAGGTATAATTTCTAAAAATTGTAGAATACCGACGCTCAAAAAAAAGTTCCGTGTTCTGTCAGTTGTCTGATGAAGAAAGAATTTAATGTGGTGCCTATCCGTAGTTTCTCGATAATAAGGCGCACTCGGTTATAAGACGCACCCCAAACTTGGCAACTCAGTCAAGCCAAGTTCCCAAACTGAAAATTAAGTGAAAATACCCGGTTATAAAAAGCCCCAAAAGGTTGAGAGTTAGCAAAAGGTGTGATGGATCTGAGAAAGTTTCACGGTTGCTCTGGTGGTGAAAGCAAATGGCGAAAAACTCTGATCGAAACTGTCATATTCAAAGGTGTTCGACAGCTGAATATCAACACGCCACCGAGGATGCAAGTTTCATTGCACAAAAAAGGGCTGAATGGACGAAGAAGGTAGGTTTTATCTCCACCTTATTTATTCAGAGAAGGAACTCTTCGAGCGAGCGACACAAACACGATTCTAGGAGTTTGAAACGGGTTTTTTTTTTCATGGATATCATGTTACCGATCACGTTATGTTAAGAACGTGTGCAAATTTCATTTTTTTTGCTTTTCTTTGGAAGTTGGCTATTAGTGTTTTAAAAGCAGTATTTTTTTAATTGGAAGGAAAAAAAGGATTGGATTCTGTGCAATCTTCGCTACACCTCAGACCAAAAAGTTCTGCTCGTGTGGGATTCATTTCGTGGTCATTTAACGGAGACCGTATAAGAAACGGCTCTTTCAGAACCACCACAACGGCTCTTTTCAGAACCACCAGATCTGAAAAAGTCAGAGACCAACCATTAGTGTCCTTTTCGTTGTCTTCTTAACTGTAAGTTCTACTAAAATTGTGATCTTAAGATTTAGTTGCGCAAAAACACTTGGCTATAAGACGCACCCCAATTTTAACACTAACTTTCCACCCGAAGACAGAATTTCCTTGAAAAAACCGTGCGCCTTATATAACCGAGAAACTACGGTATGTTTTTAGTTCAAATGAAAAAAATTATGACGTTGAAAGCCAGGTCCCCAAAACCCGCGCAAAGATGTACCAAGTGCAAACAATCAAGTTTCAGAACCCTGGGCTTTAGAGTGAAAGATTTTTCGTAATGATGGTAAAGAAATTTTTTTCTCCTCTAGAATTTCAAACCAGATAGGCATTAACTATCTACAGAAAGCGAGGGCTTCTCTAAAGTAGATGCTTTCGAATTTGTTCGGTAGCTAGGAAACAGTCAAAGGATCAAACAACTTTTTGAATTAGTCACGGTTTACCACCAATTTAACTCCACTTCTTTTTAACAAATACCAAAACTTACCAGCTTAAGAAAACCACTTAAAACGATGAAGAATATCAAGTGAATATTTTGATTCGTGATTTTTCAAGTTTTTTTTTAAGTGTTTTCCATGTCTCTCAATTATCGTTACATCACAGCCTTTCCCCAACTACATTCATCTTTCGAAAATACTTAAAATCAAAGTTATCGGTAATTCAAGACAAATTTGAGACAATAGTCGCGTGCTGGCTTATCGTGTTTGATTAAAGTAGTTAAAGTGATGGTTAACCTTTGTTTTTTCATTTCATGATTTACTCAGTTAAGACGTAATTCTGAACAGTGATCAGGAAAGCTGTCTACCGGTCATTATCTATTTTATAATAGCACAAACTTTAGCACTTTAGTTCATACGAATTTCTCCTGCGGCCGTATAGAAACGTTTAACTTAGCAAATCCTCTCCAAAATTATCAATTTGTCGATTGAATTTTGAAATAAAGATGTATGTTCTTCGAACACATAGACTTTTTATTACCCAGAACTTTCTTTTAGTTCTATCTCCACTGCAGCAGTTGTTCAAACTTATATACCCCTGCATTGGCTTTGAAAGAACGAGCAAGCTAAACAAAATCGCTGGTGATCAGTTACATTTATCAAGGTAACCCTGGTCTTAAGATAAACGCCGCTGACCTAAAACCGCTCTCATCGCGTTACCGCCTAATCAACTAGCTTTGGTATACACAGGATTTACAGAGGGTCTCAATGGGGCGCGATGGCTCTTACGACTACTGAACGGTTAAAATTTCGGCCACTCTACGGCTAACGGTTAATTACATTCCGGTTTCTTACCGTTAACTTTTTTTACGATTAACGGTTAAAAATTCACCAGTTTTTTTAAGCCGAAACGCTCTATACATTTCTTTCACTGTCGTCGTTATTATAACTACATTTGTGATGCGCAATAAAACGTGGCTAAACCATTCACAAATTTTACCAATTTGCTGAAGGGTCACTTCATCCATTTGTCTAAGTTCCTTTTTAAGGGCTGAACAATACAAGGCCGGATAACGCTTCAACAACCTGCTCATCACAGTTTGCGCTTTATCTCACTTTTTTTATCCTCAATAAATGCCCCAGGTGGTCTCAACTGGCCTCGAGCATACTTTTTGTCGTAAAATCCTGCGTACACGACTCACGAAGTTTTTAGCAACAAGCTTAGATGGTTCTCATAAACTGTTAATCATATGATAGTAATTAAATGTTTTACAATCGCTACCCACATAACACCTGCATTAATTCAAACTCCGTCTTCATAAAAAGTCGTGTTACTCACACCTCTCGCTGGCGTACAGTTACTCATGCAGGCGAACACAAACTGCCCCACGACGTGTTTAATTTGTTACTCTTCAAGAGAGAATGCGCGTTGCAAGCAAGCCCGCTTGAATTACACAAGAAATCACTCCTAAACATTTTTGTTTTCACCATATGTAATTTTTTTATTCAAAATGTTAATAACAAGTAAGTTTACAAACCTACTCCATATAATCACTAATATCGTTCCGAACAAGAAGTCACTAGAGCTTAAATCCTACATTTCTTTTTACTCGTGCATTTTATTATTATTTTTTTTATATTACACTCTTACTGACCTTACTTTCAATAAAAGATGACGGTTCATTACTGACTATAAATTGAGTCGCCCCAAAAGCTTTCTGCTGGGACAAGCTAGAAACCATTTAATTTCAGTCCAAACTAATGGGTGAAAAATTCGAGTAGGCACCGATCAAGTTTCTGAAAAAAGGAAATTTCCATTCAACAAAGAAGGCTAAGAGAAACTGCCTGAGAGACGAAAATAACCCAAAGCAGCTTAGCAACGGGTTTGCCGTCCATCTGAAACGTCGATGATGCTACCATTGTTTTGTGACATCACTTACATGAATCATTGCATAGAATCCGTTGCTCGAGTTGTCATGCAATCTTACGAAGTATATTGCGTGACAACCTTGAACAGCATTGTAGTTAAACTTGACACAAATTAACGACGGGTCCACACCTGCTACATCTGTTCGCCTTCACAAGGCCTCTGGATGCTTGGAACGGCGAAAGAAAATCGTGATTAAATCGCATCCATCTGTTTTTTCGAAATGTTAAAAGTTCTTAAAGAGGTCTAGTCCATGCTCACGACAAGAGAATTGCTTTTACGTCCCAAATCTGTAAGAAAAACACATGTCCCACGTCAGAAAAACCAAAAGTAACTGAAAATGAAACTTTATTCTGAGAATGCATGTACAGATCTCGAGCTACAGTAGAGGGTTGAAACAAAGAAAGTCAAAAGAAGACGACAACTGACCTTAATGATCCTATCGCCGCCACAAGTCAGTAACCTTCCTTTAGTGAGATCCAAATGTAGTGAGCGAGTGGCATGTTTTGCGTCGTGAAAGTCAGCCAGAGGCTCACGGCTGAAGTGGAGGTATAAATATTTATGTCATTCAACGGATATTTCGAATCTGTCCCTTGAATAGGGTTGACAGTTTAAATAAAATAAAAAAATAAACAGTTTTTAGCGTGGAGAAACACTTAGCTAGAAGCTAGTTTAAAGGTTTTCCACAAACAACTGAAACAAATAATTCAAATTGAAAATAACATTATTAAGAATCCCAACTGGCCGAAGGCAAACCAGTTGGCTATATTGCAAGCATGGCCGAGGATTTGAAACTCGGGGCTACCGTGAAACAAATCCAGGTAGTGGCCAGGGCGGGACTTGAATCCGGGAGCGGCGGATCGCAAGTCCGACACGCTGACCACTCGACCACGCTGCCTTCTGTTTGTTTTTATTTTTAAGTTTACTCAGATACAATGAATATATGAGGTTCATATATTTTTTAACTGCGGTATTAGATACGTATGATGCACGATCCTCGCAGTAGATAGCGCTTTTAATTAATACCGCAGTTAAAAAATATATGAACTTCATATATCCATTGTATCTGATTTATCACTTTCACGGGTTTATTACGAATCAACTTAACGGCCTGCTCCCAGTTGGCTTGTTAGCTCAATTGGTAGAGCGCTGCACTAGTATCGCAGAGGTCAGAGGTTCGAATCCCGTACAGGCCTGATTTTTCTCAGGTCTTATTTTCGCTATTGCATAAATTGCGCTATCTACTGCGAGGATCTTGCATCATACGTATTTAAGTTTACTCATAGCAACAGGAAGTTTTTTCCCTCTCTGGGTAAATAAAAGTTTCAGTTAACAATCAGTGTTGAATCCAAAGTGAGAGTTGTTTCTCTTCCTGAAACAGCGTATTACACACACAAGGACACCAATCACTCGCTGAACCTTTTAACTGAGCATCCCAGATACATCATTTAACAAAATCTTCGTTATACATAAAAATTTTGCGTCAGTACAATCTGGAAAGAGAATTGCCTATCCGGTTTATAACGCTAACAACTTACAAATAAAGAGGTTTTAACGGTCAAGACACTACAGAACTAACCGAGAACAATGGCAACAACTTAATAAACTTACTCCTCATCCGTGATTTCTTCATAACACTCAGAGCAAAAACGCACTGAATTTTCAAAACCCATGATTGGATAAGACGATTCGTTGTTGCTGCACTCGTTACACACTGCTCTTCCACATTTCCGACAATGATGCTGAAACAGAAACCAAACAATGTTTCTTTCTTACATCTTCCTTAAGAGCATAGGGTTAAATATCCTCAATGAATATCAAACTTGAAAACTGAAAGAAGATCTTAAGATACACCATTCCGCACGCAGTTTTCAAATAGATAATTTTGCCTTTGAAGCTAGCCTGATCGTCCTTTCTCCCTCCCCTCTATCGCACTGTTTGTTATCCCGCTTTGTTTTATCAACTGAACGCCTGAACTCTTTAACTTCCAAGATCTGATTGTTACCTTTCCCCTCTAGTTGCCTCACATTTGCTTGTAAATTAGTTACAAGAATTTGATCTTAGATCAAGATAACAACTTATACTGATAAGTTTGAGTATTCTCATTACCTATTTGCTGAATATAGTATGGGCATCAAAGCATTTACTGTAAGAATGATAATCACACCTGTCTGACACCAACAGCTTTTTGGCTCCACATTCCTTTAAAGTTCCAAAAGAAAGGGCCTCCACATCTCTCACATACATCGCTTTGTGACCATTCTGGAGTCTACCAGACAGACAGACAGACAGACAGACAGACAGACAGACAGACAGACAGACAGACAAACTTTATTTTAGCAGGATCATAGTAATAAAAGCTATGCAGCTTATGGGGTCGTGCATAAATACTAAACCTAAGAACAAAATATATACATAATAAGTAACAATATCAAACTATCTAAAAATTAAATTGTTAAAAGCTATGATGTAACCGAAATATAATGGAAATCTTTACGTCTAAAATTTGTGATTTTAGGAATAGTTTTATCCTTAGAAATTAAAATATTCCATAATACAGGGCCTCTATAACCAATAGAGTTTTTACCATAAACAGAGCTGAAACGTGGCACTGCTAAGGAGTCTGACGCTCGTAGAGTAACCTGTAGGGCGTTTTGTCACAATATTATAATAATATTCTCGTCTTAATATTACCAAGAGTGAAAGAACAAAGATCAGAACTGTACAAGAAATCCTCTCTTACATACTTTATTCATAAGAATTTGCATAATGCATGAAACTTCACTGAACTTAACTGAAATAATAGCACAAAATCAGGTAACTGATGAGCCAATTCACTCCTTCAATGACACAGAACGTGGACTCAGTCTGGATCAAATGTTGGTCTGCTGGAGCTAGCCTACACCCCATCCCCCAACCCCACCCCCCAACCCCATCCCCCAACCCCACCCCCAACCCCATCCCCCAACCCCAATCCATTCATTAACTGCCACAATTTGCTTTACACCCTAACATCAGTATGCACACTCTCCACATTGTTCTCTGTAAATTTCTTAAGGTGCCGACAAAGAGAATATGTTTAACAATCAAGAGCTTCTTTAGTTGGTGATCATTTCCTTTATTCTCCTGACCTTAATGCATGATTTGGGGGTGTTCTTGTTGAGAGGAATTAGATGAAAATCACTCTTTGGGGCCAAAGAGTAAATGAGAGAGAGAGAAATATGTGTGTGGGAGAGAGTGTCTGTGGCAGAGAGTGCCCTATGAAAGTTAATTCATATCTTGCTAAAATTGTAATGCAATAATTCTGATGAGGGCTCCGTCCACATTTGATCTCCTGACAACAATAAATTGACCAACTAACTGACTCAAAATTGATCAAACCAAATGATCATCTGACTGGTGAGTGAATTCAACTGACTAGTTAACTGTTGGCAACTGAATGTAAGGGTGCTGAGCAAATGCACATGACAGACACACACACACACACACACACACACACACACACACACACAAACACAAACGTGCAGACTGATAGTTCATACCTCTTTCCGTTTTACGTTCATGTCCCAGATCCTAATAATACCATCTTCACTGCAGGATATCAACTTCTTTGCATGTGGAGCATAACAAAGGGACTGAACTTTGGCTCTAAACAAAAACAAACAATTAAACAATACAGCAAAAGATGCTTAAGTTTATCAATGCAGAAGTCATCTAGCGGAAATGAAAGTATCAGTTGCTCAATGCTATCTTGGTTTTAATCACCAAATTCTGTGAATGAACATACAAGAAAATGTATGGCAGCTAGAAGAGAGAATAGGCAATCAGATCTTCAAAAGGTTTAAAGTTATTGGAAGATCTGATTGCCTATTCTCTCTTCTAGCTGCCATACATTTTCTTATATGTTCATTCAGAGAATTTGGTGATAAAAACCAAGATACCATTGAGCATATGATACTTTCATCTCTGCTAGATGACTTAAAATTGATAGATAGGAACATGTTAATCAATTGAAAGGTTAGCTTTAGTTGCACAAGCTTGTATCATAGAAACAAGGTCATTAGGGCACTTTTTTACACATCATGTGTAAGACAAAACAGCACTCTAAGTAACAGGTAAGTACACCAGCATGTGCAATTTAATGAACAAAATTTACTTCCATCTCTTTATTTGAATTCCAACAGCTTGGTAGTAAAAATAACAAAATTTTTTCATGAAGATATGGAGAAATTAGAATTAGCCTATAGGTGAGAGAGATTCAATCCACAAACTACCAAAAAATAAAAATGGCTCCTTACATATGACCATGAAGTTCCAAAGCAGTCCCTTTTTGTCCACCAATGTCCCAAACAATAATAGATTCATCAAAACTACCAGAGAACAACAGTTTTGACTCAGGATCCCATGCTAGAGCTCTTACACTTCCTAAAAACAAAGGGGACAATACTCAACTAAAATAATGGATACTGATAAAGGCAAATTTTAAAATGACCATAACACTCTATTCATTGTTTAATGTAAGAAATACATTAAACATGAATGGGAGACACACTGACTTGTGCATAGGAGTGTAAGACTCCAGATGACAGGGGCCTGGTTCTAGTGTTGACTGCAGCAGTTCTGAGGAAGAAATTCAGCCCTAAGTCCCTTTCTCTTGTCACAGACACCTGGTTTAATGCTGAGACACTCCAGTGAATCTTATCCAGGAGATATAGTTCACCTAACTTCATACTGCAGAAACCATAAGAAGCTGCCAATGAATTGGTCACCTAATTCCTGTTAAGACTTCACCAAATTTTTTTCAAAAAACCAATTTACTAAGTTCTTGAATTTTTGTGGCAGGTTCAGTTGTTTTTTTCCTTTATACATAACACACTAAGATATCAGAAATTAATTTTACTGATAACTACATGTAAAAAGTTCCTAACAGTCTCCAAAACAGCACAGGACACAAGCTAAATCACCTGTGCCAAACCATGAGTGCCATGGGGGTAACTTGCCTGAGTGGCCATTGAGTGTCGTCACCAGTGAAGGTGAACTTGACTCCAGTTTTATAACACTGATGTGGCCACCATAGTCTCCCACAAAGGTGTGTTTGGATTCAGCATCAAATCTGAAACCTGTCAAGGAAGACTGCAGTGCTACAAATACTCAATTTAAATCAGCTACATTAGGGTTTAAGTATCTTGACAATTTACCATAAACATTTCTAGATAAGTTGTTGAAAAAACCTCTCAGGGTTTAGCAGCAGGAGACTGATACAAAGTAACAGGAGAATGTTCTCTTTGTCTGACTCCACCCTTTCACTCCCACGATCAAATACCAATTTTTCAAATTGTTTGCTCAACATTTCTCAATTTTAGGTCAGAGATTTTGGTGTTCAATCAAAGAATATCCCCTTGGGGATATTTATCTTCCTTCTCCTAACCTTTCTGCTTTTAATCGTGTTGATTTTGTCACAAGATATGCATTTCTTTGGTCACTCCTTGGGGTAAAATGTTAATAAATAACAGTTACTCAAGGCATTAAAATATGACAAACCCAAGATAATACTGCTGGCCAGTCACAGAATTTTCCAATGCCTAATGAACACACTCAGAAAATTGATATTTTAATCAAGGACTCCCTTTGTTGGAGATAATTAATTTTCCTTTGTACCCATGAGCTTAATATACAATGCATAATGTCCTAATACTGTACAGGAAAATTGGATGCAATTTGCAAAGGATACTGTAATGATGTACACCATGCTTCAGTTTGAAATCCTCCCAATCTTTTGCCAGTTGTGCAGTCATGCCACTGTAAATATTTATCTCTTCCTACACTCAGTAGCCATTCATTTTCCAGTGAAAACACAATTGCTGTCACTCTGCTCTTGTGCGCTGAATGAAAATAAATATGAAATATGCTGGTGAGTCTTTTACTTAAGCTCATCTGCTGACCCATACCACCCTAGCTTAACTTAGAATTTATAACAGGGAGCCACTCAGCACATTGCTTGCCCCCACCCCACCCCCCTCTCTCCCCACTTTATAGTGGGGCTCCCACGCATGCGTCGCATGCATGGGGCAGAGCCCCATACCCATGAAATGTGGTCAACCTCTTTTTGTTTGGTTGTCATGTGACTGACCGAGCGTACGTACATATGTGCCTTCAGATTGCACAGGTAGGGTAGGGGAGACTATCAAAATGAAGGGAGGGGTGTCTCAGGCAAGTCTTGGCAAATGCACATCTTTTATGTCATCATTAATATTACAAACTTGGGAGCTTTGGTTTTAGGCTTGGCTAAATCTATATATTATTGATTTCATAGCTGTTGTGTGATTATTGTAGTTGACAAAAGTTATACCATGTAAGAAAGTGATGTAAAAGGGAAGTGATGTATAGAAAGGGATCAGGCAGAGGAGAGCTGGTTAAAGTTTCCTTTGAAATCATTTAATACCAAGAACCTGCCTAAAAGAAGCAATCTGTAGGACAAACAAGTAGGACAAGTAAGCCGAAGGATCATAAGTTAAAGTTAGATGTTAATGGTACAGACATAAGTCCTATCACAGCATTATCCTGTTGGGGGTCAATACTGATAACGCTCTGAATTTTTCTGATCATGTATACTAAGTAGTAATTGCAAAAAAAGTAGCCAACGAGTAAGGGTTATTAATAGGTTAAAGAATCTCACATCCCCTGAAGCTAAGTTACAACTCTTCAAGGCTTCTATTCTGCCTCAGTTAATGTATTGTAGCATCATATGGAACTTTTGTAAGGTAAGTGACTCCAGAAAATTGGAGAGAGTACAAGAAAGGGCCCTTGGGGCTATTTATTGCAATAGCATTTCATCCTATCCTGAACTTTTAGAAAGGGCTAAATTACCCACTTTACATAATAGGAAGTTGCAAAACATTGCAGTGTTGATGCTCAAGGTAAAAAATGACTTATGCCCAGATTACATTCTTAGGTTGTTTTCCATCAATAATAAGTACAATTTAAGAATAATGAATTTAAAATTTTCCAAGAGTTTTACCTGTGGTGTTAAAACACCACAGGTTTTGGAAAACATTCAATCAGATACTTAGGACTAGTAACCTGGTCAAAGATAGACAGTAAAATAAAGGAACTAATAACTATAGATGGATTTAAGAGTGATCAGTAAAATAGACCTTAGCTCGTTAAATGAATTTCCTCAAATAATTGCAGTAATAAACAATTATTCACTGAAGGCAAGGTGAATATCGTCGAATAATCCCTGAGATGAAGTCGAGGGGATTATTCGACAATATTCACCGAACCTGAGGCGAATAATTGTTTTTGTCTAATTTCAGAGCAGAACAACAGAGAAATTTCTAAAATCATAACATTTTAGTAACATTTATTAACACTTTATTTTAACATTTTATATAAACCAGGTAGAGTGGTTTATATAGCATCATATAAGGAACCGCTCGACCAATCAGATTGCTGGAAACTCTTTGCTCAGCTCTGAAATTATACTAATTCTTAATATTAGTTATAGGTTAATTTATATAGCTACTTTTATATAATACATTTAGTAGATATATTTTATTGTAATCTTATATTTGCATTTTTTAGGCTAAAAAAGGATGGGATATAGGAGAATTACATGGGAAATATAGGGGGGTTATTTATTTTAATTTATTAACATTGTAGATAGGTGTCCTTACTTAGTGGGCAACTGCTGTCATCTTGACACGTTAATAAAGTTATTATTATGTCCCATTCCAGGACAACTGCATTACTCCTATCACCCTATAGAATTTGAAAATGGACTTTGGAGCCAGGCTTTTGGATGGTTTGTAAGGAAACTTGAAAACAATTGTACATAAATGTATCCTTTTTAACCTTTTCTTAGTAAAAAGTGTCAAAAAGTCATAAGTTTCAGTACATACAAATATCCAAAGCAACCCTCCACCATTTGCTCCATTTTGTGTACTTACCTAGATACTTTCTATTTGGGTGAAGTCTGTTAAAATCCTCAGACACTTCAAACTCCTGTTCAGAAGTAAAATTCATATTATTCAAGTTTTTTTCTTTTGCAATAATTGGAATAAAGACAACTATGCACTTTAAGAAGCCTTTCTTGCCTCAATGCTGTACCTGCTTGAAATTGTTTATGGCTGAAGAAACATTTTGTGCCAGAATTTAATTTTAGTAATACTCTGCTCCTCGAGTTTAGAATCAACTATCTGAATTTAATAATAATGATAGCAATTTTGATGAAATTTCAAGGAAAAAGTTTTCCAACACTCTTCCATCTAGGCAGCAGCCCTAAGGATTTACACAATATTGGCTGTACTGTTGATCGATTTCAGCCTGAGCTGATCACAATTTGTATGCACTTACGGAAATTGCTCCATCATCCAGTCCTACAAATAATCTTCTACTTGTTCCATGATAATCTAAGGCTGAACATTCGGCTAAAACAGAAATCAGTTGAATACTTGTAACAAGATTTCATCCAAATATAAAATGCGTGTAAATCTTTACCAACAAGAACTATCATAATTTTGCATCATCAACTGACGAGTAAGATCACTCGCACCTAACTTATCAAATAAGTAAGTTTTAGAGACGGTAAGCAAACGTTAGCTAGCAAGCAAACAGATGTCTTCGAGCAAAAAGGCTATAAATCAATCTCTGAAATACACAAAGGAAATAAAAAAAACGCCATCTGGAGATAGATGTAGGAAACTCAGCTGAGGGGTAATCAGGAACACTTTCTCCAAACTCACAATCCATTACATGGCAGATACTTGGCCAATATTGTCCACTTTCTCGTTTGATCCAAAGCCTTATACTCCTGAAAAAGAAACACAGCACATGCAAACTAACCCGGTACCTTAACTTAACACGCATAGGAGACGAATTACAATAAAAACAATCGAAAATGGCTGAACATTCCAAACATCGATCGTAGAGCAATTTCCACTCACTTGTCGTCGGAAACACTGATTACTGCATCTTCGTGTGGAATAGTAACGGCCATATTAACTACATCACTGCATCCTTCCAGCTTATTTACCAATGCAGCTTTGATATGTTTCCCTTTGGGCCTGGAGGAGTCTTCTTCTGGATCTCTAATTGTGGCAGCCATTTCTGCTTACTCAAATTAAGGTGATACCATGATTTTCCCATCATGCAGCAGACTGGCTTACACCGGAAGTGATCTGACAAAAACTTCATTTAGTAATCGATTATTTTAGAACATTAACAGAAATCGAATAATTGCAATAAAGTCCAAGAAGGCTCTATCTATGGTGTCAAAAAAACGTTAGAATTGTATTTTGGGGCAATGTCGTGGTACATAGCCGTATGTTTGGAGCGAGGCAAATGTTAATGAGGTCCTTATTTAAAGGGCTTGAACAAAGTTTCATCACAGATATTATTATCCAACTACATCTAGACGAGTACAAATAACGCCATAGACGAGTACAAATATCACGCGGTATTTGTACGACTATTTGTACTCGTCTATTGTAGAGTACCGGTTAAACAGGTTTTCTCGCATCGCGCAAGCGAAGAATTGGAATGTAGTTACAAAAAAAAAAACAAATGGCGGACAATTTGAATCATATTACCGACGACGAAGAGTCAGAATGGCTGGCAAACATAGATCCAAGTTCATTAGATGCATCGAACGAAGAAAAGCAGCTTGACGACCAGAAAATTTCTTCATTTAATGAAGAAAATAAAACAGCAACACAACAACGTGCCAATTCCGTTCCGCTTCGCATACTTCTGTCACGCACTCCCCGTAACTAAATATCCGCGAAATTCCCCCGCACTGAAATAACAGTTTGGCGTGTTGGATAATAAATAACTTATTAAACGTTTTGTTGTGTAGTATCGCTGAGTATTTTTACTCGTTATTTGTATTTTGACTCGCTCTACGGGCTCGTCAAAATACGGCACAACTCGTAAAAATACTCAGCGATACTACACAACAAAACGTCTAATAAGATGTATATATTCTTCATGAAAAAATCAAGTTCTGCCGAAACCTACGAATGGTTTTAGGTATTGAAGTAACGTTACAGAGCTGCATCATGCGCAATAAGCGTG
This sequence comes from Stylophora pistillata, assembly GCF_964205215.1. NCBI lineage: Eukaryota > Metazoa > Cnidaria > Anthozoa > Scleractinia > Pocilloporidae > Stylophora > Stylophora pistillata. Next base: position 31,479,041 of record NC_142525.1, read on the forward strand.
AGTACAGAGTGAGATGTAAAAGAGCGTGATTGACAACGTGACCTCAAACGTGACAAAAAATAATTTGTGAGCATGATCAGTTGAGAATTCCAGCTGACTTAGTAGAGCCTGCAATACAAGCATCTGTTCAAAATGGTGAGCCTTTTCAATATTTTCCTCTAGGTGGAAGTTACTACTTCTTTCATTTAAGAGTTTCGAAAAAGTACACAAAAAGGAGGCTAACCTCACTGCTATATTTAAGTTTCAGTTTATGCTGCTTTTCAGCCGTCAAGGCAAACTTAGACTTCAGAAATGGTACACGGCCTCTAGTCAGAAAGAGAAGAAAAAGATTACACGGGATTTGATCACGACTGTTCTTGCTCGGAAACCGAAGATGTGCAGTTTCCTTGAATACAAGGACCTAAAAGTTGTATACAAAAGGTAGTTTAAGGCAGCTACGATATTTTTAGACAAGAAACTAAATGTTTGAAATGTGTCCCTTCGATGGTTAAAATGATCGACTTGCAACTTTTTCACTTATTACTATGGTCTGAAAAGGGCAGGTGATAGATTGACCAACTTGTGCCTAGGCTTCGGCTAAACAATTAAAAATTTTCGACCAACATTGTATTTGTTGCAAACAACGTTATAGGATAGCAATATGATAAAACATTTGCTCGCGATTAGAATTTTGGGTGAAATTGTTTGGTCTAGATCAAACAAGTGAATCTGTCAGATTAAATATTGAAAATTTGAGAGAGACGGCCAAACTAGTAAAACATGCCCTTCTGACATAAGGTTGGACGAAAATTTTTTTATTGTTTAGCCGGAGCTTTACGATTCCTTTGTTGCATTTGTACATGATGAATAACTCTGCACACTTTGTGTACCATGCATGTGTATATATGATAACAAATGAATAAAGGCTGATAGTTTCTAAAGAAACTGTTTGGGGCTGCGTCGGTGGGGGTAATGAAATAATTTGAATATATCAACAAAGTTGAAATGGTAAATTGGCCACCGTTACGGTTAACGGTGGCCAATTTACCATTTCGACTTTGTTGATACATTCAAATTATATATGATAACAGTTGTAGTTCTGTGGAACACCCACACTTTTTCAAGTATTTTCAAAACAGTTTAGTTTCTTGCTACATCCTAGAAAATAGGACGATAAATTGATAAATTGTGTGTTACTGTTTGTTGTGAAATGGTTTACCTTATAATAAGATGTTAACTAAGTGACTGAATATGTTAAATTCCAAGATTTTTTCTCCTGTATTTCACAGATATGCCAGCTTATATTTCTGTGTAGCCATAGAGAAAGATGACAATGAACTCCTCACTTTGGAGATAATCCACAGATATGTTGAGCTTCTGGACAAATATTTTGGAAGTGTAAGTACAATGATCACATATATAACTGTGACTGATCAAGCAAACCTGGTGTGACTCTTTTTTTTGGTTTGTTTATATTAATTTTTCTCTAGGTTTGTGAACTGGACATCATTTTCAATTTTGAGAAGGCCTACTTTATGTTGGATGAACTGATTCTTGGAGGAGAGATCCAAGAAACAAGCAAGAAAAATGTCCTGAAAGCAATTTCAGCCCAAGATCTTCTTCAGGAGGTAGGTTGAAACCTTCTCTTCTGACAAAAAGTTACAATTATTATACTAGTTTCAAAAACTTGCTCCATTGTTTTTGAAGGTAAACCTTGCTTGTTTCCTGCTGCATTAGTGTTCTATTAAGTACTCTAAAACCAAAACCCGAGGTAATGACCATCCAAAACAAATCCAAGTATCCTAAGGAGCTAACAAGAACTCAGATTATTTAAACAGAAAAGGCCTAAGTGTGGAAAAATACTGATGACTAAGTCAGAGTTGCTGTTTTGATTTTTGTATGATGTGATTGGTTGCTGTGGCTCAACTTTTTAGGCCAATCAGAGAACACGAGGAAGCAAATTAAAGACAATGAAATATTGCAGATCACTTTTGACACTTGAGTTGAATTTACTAAATCAACAAAACTTAACATTGTCTGCAAACTGTGAGAAATTTTGTAACAATACTGTCATCCTTTATGCCATCTCCATTCTGATGAAATGATATGTTGTATGTATGATATTTTCCATATATTGAGTGTGATTGAGTGTATACATACCGTACATTGATTGCTATCTTTGTTCAGTTTATCTGACTGAATTATATATCTAGCAATGGGTAAACTTCAGAAGCTTAGATAATCCTATTAAAGACTTGTCTTATTCAAATGAAACTATTCTAGTACAACAGTGACATTGTTTTTAAAAATGTATTCATGTTTGCATTGGGTCTCTTTGTTGTTTATTGTGAGATATTTGAACTGTTTTAAATGTATTGGTCCTATTAACTAGATTAGAGTTGAAAAAAGTGAATAACTTAAAAATGTTCAAGTTAAATTGCAACTGGAATAAAAGCTGTTGCACATAAGCATTTTCCAGAGATATATGTGCTGTAAATAGAGAAGTTTTACTCAACTTTGTGGTGAGAAAAAGTTTTGATACTAACAAACAGAGGTAAAAGGATTTAATTTGACCTATTTAACTACCTTTCAATCATTTTAACATTTTTAAGTAACAGAATGTTATAATCATAGAAGTGACAAAGTAAAAGTAAATTATAAAATGTATTACATACATCAATAAATGAACCAGTGATTCTAAAATCTCTTTTTGTTAAGTTGCTTTACCATTTTTTAGGTGTTTTTTTTTTTAAGCCTTCTGTGATTTCTTTGTCTGTGTTTACACCTAGACACAAGTCATTTTGTCTTCACCAATGTCAACATGCAAATTATTAAAATCACACTTCATGTCTCATTTGCAATCTTATAAGGAAGAATGTGGATATGTGTGAGGTGAAATGGGTACTGTTTAGCATTAACTTTTTTTTTTGATCAATTACATCCCTAAGGAGGTGATTAAAAATAATCTTAACCATTTACAACCATTACAGAAATCCTGGTCTTTATCACCATTATAATTGGCAAGGGAAGTAGCCCATTGGGTAATGTGAAGCACTATGGATTGAAATGTCCATGTTTGGGGTTCTGACCAGTCTCATTGTTTGTATTCTTGGCCAAGACAATCTGTATTCTCACAGTGCCTTTCCTCACTCAGGAGTATGGAAAACACATCAGTGAATTGTCAGGGAAACCTGATGAAACACCAAGGGTAACTAATTATCAACTAGCATTCCATCCAGGCAAAGGGTTAATACCCTTATTTTTTATGTTGAAGAAATTGAGGTGAGCTAGGGCAACAGTGTGTTTCAGTGTTGGCATGGAGGTGTACTTTAATTTTCCATAGCACCAGCAGATAGTTTCACATTCCTACTGACATCTAAGTGCCCTTTTTATCTTTTCTAATTCTTTCCTCTGAGCTTCCTCTTTGCCTTGCTTTCATACTTTTTTCCACAGGAAGCAGAACTGCGCAGTGCTTTGGAGGAAATGGGTCTTGCCTGAGTTCTTTCATCTGTAAAATCTCTACCTCTGATACTTTTGTTCTACAGGAAGGTGAACTCCAGCGCACGCTGGAAGAAATGGGTCTGGTCTGAACTCTCCTCTCTGCTGCTTGTTCAGCATCTCGTCTAACTATCTTCACTTCCACGAATTCTTTAACTACCATGATGGTGTGCCTGGCACAACTCAAGATGCTATGTATCATGTTTAACCTGGGTTTACTGTGAAATAATATATATATAACTATATATTAGTCAAATTAAGTACTTAAATAGAAACTTAATTTTTTTTCCAAAAGGATGTATACCAGTCTCTCTAGTCTAAATGTACTACACATTTTTTCTCTAATTATAAAAGAAAAGTTATGATCAAGAGATTTTCAGCCAAATGTAGTTTGAAGTATTTTTAATGCCTCATATTTCCTCTTTGCTTTTGTAATGACTACTGGAACAGATAACAACATTCTAAAGGTTTTTTTTTTTTAATCACTCAAGAGTCATTTCAAATTTATACAGTTAAAAACTAATATAAAATGTAAAGTTAGAGGTATTATTTAATTGACATGAAATATATAGTAGTTTAAAAAAATTTGTGTTGTACATGATAATAATTACCAATTTATGAAACTCAATATTATCCTCTTAACCCTTTGATTCTCAAGATCTGAATTTCAATTCTCCTTTCTAGCTGCTACACATTTCTTTGTAATTAAGTTACAAGAATTTTATGTTAGATCAAGATAACAACTTCTACTTGATAAGCTTGAATATTCTCATTACCTGTTTGCTGGATATCGTATGGATATCATAGGGAGAAGTTACATGTTAATCAATTCTGGGAGTTAGAGAGTTGAGTCATGTAGAGAGCAAAGTGTACTTTAACTGGTCACTTGATTTGTAAGAAATAGTAAAACAAAGCAATTCAAGTAATACTCTGCACCTTTTGCAATGTTTTAAAACTCCAAACAAAACCTGAGTTATCTAAGCCAACCAAATAGGATTCTAAAAGTCTGTATTGAAGCACTTCTAACAGTGATTCCCAAAACCTTACTGTTGTAGTTCATGTGGCTTTGTTTGTTCAACAGGAAGGGGAACTTCAACGTACATTGGAGGAAATGGGTTTGTCATGATTGTCCAAGTTGCATGCTGAAGGGAGGGAGGCTGGTGTAATTAGCAATAGGGACCTGGTCTTTGTCCCTGGCAGGGTGGGACTCAGTCTTTTTTCTTGGCACTCTTTCAACTCTAGCAAAAATTGAAAAAATAATTAATTCTAAGCTAAGGTAGCTTGTTGACCGAATAAATGGATGCTTCAGACCCTCGCGTTTCCTTTATCAGAAATCCTTCAATGCCCCGTATCTCTACAGTAAGTTTCTTAGTCAGTGGTTGAATTCAACAACAAGATTGTCATTCATATGCTCTCAAGCAACGAAAACGTTGTAAATTTGTACTAGTAGTGTTATCAAAGCTATTAATAAAAAGTTGAAATTAATAGTTTGTCTCATGTGCCTTTATGTGAAATACATTTCCTTAGTGCTGCGGCCTTTAATTGACCAAAGTTTCCAATACTTGAAGCAAATAAAAGTACCGCGTTGCCACGTAATTGAGATCCCATTCCAATGCAGGCAACCTCTCTCAGCCTCCCCCACCCCCCCACTTCACATCTCTTCATATTCCACGGTGGAGAGTCACTGACCTATCATACCAAGCGGGTTTAGCACGATAAAATACAAAGCCTATTTATATTCTGTGGAATGTTTCGTGTCGAATCATGAGAACTCCATGCAGACTGATAGCAACTTTCTAGTATTTCATCGCACCATGTACATTTATGGTATTTCTTGCTTGTCCAAATCGTGTACCTTGACCAAGTGATAAGGTGGTCATGAAGAGGATTATTGGGGGGAAATGGAAGCACCGACGCTTTACAGCTTAAGGAAATCGTACGTATTTTAGTTACCATGGTACGCAATCGGTGTTTAAATTTTTGTCCTTAAATATCTTATGAAGATAAGAGGCCATTGACCTTTTCTGGAAGTATGCTATCATTTTGGGAAAGAAGATCCAATCTGATTTATTCCTCGAATTAAAGCACACGCACGGCCTCTTATTCGGGTGACAGCAAGGAACACGTCTTGTGGAGTTTCTTGTAACCATCGTTACAAATTAGACTTCTTACGTTTCCGTCAGCTGTTCTCTCCACTTACGCGTGTTAACAATTTCACAAGTTTTATTAAATCGCAAAACACGTGTCAAGAGGTCTGTTTAATGGCTATGGATTTAATGGTCAATGTTTTAATCGAGAATCATTTCAAATAAAGTAACGATTTCTTTATCATTTAATAAGTGACATTTGATTACCACAGAGGGCTCTCTTGGGAAGCCACTTATTTTTTAAGTGATCTCAGCGGATTTTAAGTAAATTAATTTAATTTGATTAACTTACGTAAATTGGGCAAACATACGTTGACAGTCTATAAAGTTAACAATCAAAAGAATTTACTCCTTGATAAGAAGTGCCGATCACGTTTTCTAGTAACTGAGGAGCAAACAGTACTCATGGGTTAGGATTCGGGTAAGACTGAAGCGCAGGTAAAGCTGACTGATAAGTGTGACCGAGATGTTTTTAATCTCGGTATCTAGGTATATTTTATCATGTTGTGTTACAAGTCTGTATACACTACAAGGTGACGTAAAAGGCGCTGGAGCGGGTCACGAAGATTGAGAGGCTAACCAAAGGTTCCGGAACTGAAGTTATTAAGTTTGGGTGAGTGACTTCAAAGAACTCCACGATAAATGTGACAACTCCATCACCAGGTATTTACAACTACTCTTTCGTGCCAGCCTAGAACGAATTTCCAGTCTAGTCTTCACTTATTTAGCGGTCTCGTGAATCGGTCCTACTGTAGTTTGTTCTCCTTGAGCACCGGAAACGTGGAATTCACGTCATTAGAAAAACAAATCAGCGGGTAACAGGCTGTCGTGGGGATTTTTTGCATTGTAACGTCACGAATGGAAATGAACGAGGTCACGAAATGAGTAACAAGCACGAAATTGTCTTAACACCGAGAGGGCGCTTGCTTTGTTAAGACATGCAGAGACGTGGCAATGCTAAAAAATGTCTTAAAATAATTTATTCCTACAATATGCATATTTCTAAGAATTGTGGTGACTAAATATTCATGGAACAATTGAGTATTGGAGATAGTCCAAGAGGCAATTAATTTTGTCTTCCGAGACAGGGGTTTGCGTAATAAGTCATCATAGTAGATGTGTACTGCGTTGTACTGCGTAACTTGATTAGCGCCACTAGCAACTCAAATCTGTAAATAAACATTGCCTTATTTGAACAAGTCAGCGCTGAAGACGGATTATTGTGGATAAAACTACCTTGATGGGCGATTCATGTCAATAGAACCACATACACCTGCATATTTTTACGATACAACAAGAGGCAAAAATGATTGCGCTTGATTTGGCTCGAGTTCTGCATGTTCGCAGGTCGGAACGCATTCAACCTTGAAAAGCAAAAACGTCAAGTACCCGTGTCACCAAAATATGTAAATAACAATTTCTTTAGAATGGCATACTTCGAAATTTTAAAGTCAAAATTTTGATCTTAACGTTTCTTCTTGTTTTTCTTCTTGCCCTGACGTTGCGAATCATCGGCTTCACGATTTGTGTCCAGTTTAAGTGCATGTCCAAGCTCTTTTATGTGTTGGAACATTTTATTTCTTGTCGGAAATGAACCTTGGCACACGTTGCACTTAAAAAAATTGGCTGATGGCTCTTTACTCGCTTGAGGTGAATTTTTATTTCCTTCTTTGGGTTTTCTTTTCTCTGTGACGGCACCAGTCGTCTGTCTATCGCCCCCAGATTCTTGTGATTCCAAGTTCTCTTTCTCGTCTTCCGTCTCTTGATTATCAATATCAGTTGTTGTTGTTGTTGTAGCGTTTGACAAAGATTCCCTACTATCGTCTTCATTTACGTTTTCCTCGCTCTTTTCGTTGCCTATATTTTCATGTGCCTCTCGTTCCCCTGATTTTGCTTCATTTCCATTGCTCTCTTCGTTGTTGGCTTCTACCTCTTCCCCTCCCCCTTCCAAATCACCCTCTCCGATTCCTGATAAAGCTCGTTTCCTCTCGTGCAACACTTTTACTTTATACCGATTGTTACCTTTAATTCTCATGGTAGACAGATCTACGGAGTCCATCAGATCTAATTCTCCAACACTCACAAAATCTGTGCCAGTCTCGTCGACACTATGCTGTCTCTTACTAAAATACTCTGATTCTGTTCTGGTATCGTAATATTCATTCACGCCATTTTCTCCATTAAGTAGCGCAAGCTCATCGATATCTTCACTGTCGGCCATTTCTCGTTTGATTGCAGCGACCTTGTCTTTGTGTTTCCGCGACTTCTCGTGGTTAACTAGCGCCTTCTCTGTTTTAAACGCTTTGTCACAAGCCACACAATAATATTGTTGTACCTCCTCTTCATCCGATTGGCTGTCAATGATGTCATTATCTCTGCCGAATTCACTGTCCAAATGAACATTCATTTGGACCAAGTCCTCCTCCAATCCAGACAAGGAGGCCCAGCTCTCTTCCTTGTACGCTTTCAACATCTTCTCCCGTTCTCGCAAAGCTTCCAGACGTTTTTGTTCTGTAATTCGCTTCCTTTCCTCGTCTTTTTCCCTAAGCAACTCAAGATATGCTTTGACGCGCTTGTCCCTTTTACGAACGAATTTTACCAAGGCGCGAACTTCTTCATTTCTCTCCTTCTTCACGGCATCTCGGATTTTCTTGTTATCTTTTTCCATCAACCTTTGAACTCTTCGATTGGGTGCCTCTCTGATGTCGTATTTCTCCAACCAGACGTACGATTTCAGAGTCGAGTAGCTCTGCCAGTAAGCATAAAAAGGTTGAACAACTTCCTCATAATCACTCGTGGATGTTCCAAACTCAGGTACATCCAGATCTTGACCATCCGCAAATTCAGCATCTTCTTTCGTTATAATTTTGAAAACATTGGTATAAACCGCATAAAATCCTTGTTCGTCGTCTCCGAAACCGCAATAAACACTGGCGCTGAAGTACTTCATCAAATTAATACTGTTGTCTACATAGTCATCTCCTCCCCTGATGATTTGTTCGCGATGTTTATCATACCATGCTCGCTCCTGTGGGTCTATAAGCACTTCATAAGCTTGTTGGATCTCTGTAAAGACTCGGGTACTTTCCTCAGAGTTGTCAGTGTTTTTATCTGGGTGCCATTTCAGAGCAAGTCTTCGGTAAGATTTCTTTATCTCAGTATCACTAGCATCTCTTTCGACCCCCAATACTTCATAACAACAGCGCGGCATTTCAAGATCGTGACTCTTAACAGATAGCTGAAATAAAAAAAAAGTTGTTTTCGTAATTTTGATTCCTCTAGGGAAAAAAGATCCCGAAAAAATAATTTTTTGTAAGTGGCCTTCTCATACCACGTTTTCTGATGATGGCGAAATAAATATGGCGGACAGCTGATAACGCATGCTTACGTGACCGCTGATTCAAAGATTGACGTTGCAAAATCAGTCGCTAAGCAACGGCTACGCCAGAAGCCTCAGTCAAACTGCCTTTCTTCTGTCTCTTCATCTGAAGTTATTGCTGTCTCTCTCTTCAGGTTATATTTGGATTTCCTTATCACTGAAAATTAAGATGCATAGAGCCTACCAGCCAATAACGCCCGCCAATAACAAGCTACTAAAGAAAAGATGGGACATGAGCAGCTATAACACGCACAGAAGAAAGGTTTGCTTCTGTTCCGTGTGCGTCCAAAATTATTTCGCGGCACAAACCGCGGTTGGAGTTTATTTGCTTTTATGCCTGGTCTGATGCTTTGTATTCTTTCTAGGTTCAGTCTGCCAAAGCAGTCATTGACAACAAACCTCCCCAGACTTATATGCATTTGCATCTAAAGTTAAAGAAGTTACAGGTATTGTGAATGTTAGAATAGTTTGGATTGCATGGCACAATTGCGCAAAATAATTTTTTCGTATCCCACCTACAGATAACGCAGCTAAAGTTGTGTCAACACACATAGAGAACTCTCTGTCTGATTAGATAGTATACTCAAAAGGGGTTTGTATTATATTCAGGTGATTTTAAGCAAAGATTGGAATGTAGAAGACATACGTGCAGATGCATAGTTGTTAATTCTACGGGTGATTAGCGGGTATTGTATTTACAGTAAATTGATGTTTGATGCAAAGTAGTTAAAATTGCGAAATGAATTGTGAGCTCTAATCGTCCAGTTTGTGGTATAAATTTCTTAGTATCCAGCTGTTTAAGATTTTTGTATCTTTTCATCTTTTAGCGCTTTATTTCTCACAGAGTTGTCGAAAATCGCCAAGGTATTAAGATGTTTTCACGCCAGCTGAAACATGACGGGAAGAATTCTACAGTTTGCTCTATTTGTTCAGAGTCAAGTTACTAGTTGAATTGATGAACTCACTTCCCCGTGTCATCAGAATAATCTGCTCACACAAGAATATAGCTTTGTCTTCATAGAATATTTCTTACCGCTTTTGAAATGGAAATTTTGATCGAACAAAGCGAAGCAATGTCCAAAAATGTTGAAATCTCCCTAGCACATTTTTTCTGTGCGCGTCGAAGCACGAAGGAAATAATTTAGCTATGCTAATCAACAAACAAAAACAATTCACTTCGTCGTTAAATGGAAACCTTTTTCAACGCGCCATCAATTCCCGTTTCCAAGTAGAAAACTTGTACGTGAACAAAGCCTGAAGTAAATGAATTTAAGGGTGATCAAATTTCGGAAAAACAAGTTTGAGTTCATTTTAGTCCTCTCCATTAATTACGTATTGCTAAATTTAGTTGATATACATCTCTATTTTTGCATGTGGTGTATTTTTGAAAAAAAAAAAAAGTTTCTTTTGAAATATATATTTTCCGATGCATATTATAAAGAACTTTTAATCTCCTTGGCAACGGTTCAGGTATTTTGTTATTATCCTTAAACAAAGACCAAAATAATTTTTTTAGGTGGAGGAAGAAAGATTAGCCACTATTGAAAGAGACAATCGTATTTTGCTGGAAAAGATGTCGTTTGTAATGAGGACACGAGGCAGAGTTGACAACAGAAATGATTATGAACACAAGAGTCTGAACAAGACAAAGAGACAAAGAGAACTACTCAGAGTTACCCACGAAAATCAAGTAAGGAGTCATGAGAAAAATTTTCACATTTTATTGAAAAGGTCTTTGACTGTGAACAGTACCTTTGTTCTTTCAAAAGAGTTAAGCTAAGGTGTCCCCATGGTCAAAAAATTTTTGATTTTGTTTTCAATTTCTTTTGTGAAGAGAAAATTAAATGACCGAGATTCCTGGTTACACTGTAAGCTGCCAGATGGAAGGGGGAGGGGTGAAATTTTTCACAGTCTTCCACCCTGCTCTGCTACCAAAACCTTTGACTTTCATCTCCCATCCTGCACTTCAAAACACTGCCAGTTCTTTGGCAATCATTAAAGATTAAGTGTTAAAAGTGCTAGCTTGCTCTCATGTCTATTACAAATGACAAGATAAAAATTCACTCATTTAACTTAAATTCTCATTGATTTTGTTATTATTTTTGCAGGCTATTTTGAAAAGGATAACTGCAAAGGAACCCCATTACAATCATCTTCAATGGGTAAAGATGAGTAGAACTCTACTGTACAATTATTTTATAGTTTGTAATCATGTTGAGTAGACAGATATTTCAAACATTTCCACTTCATATTAGAGATGGGACTTTTTAGTAGACATCCCAAGAAACTGAAGGCTTTCGAGTCCAACCTTGAATTGGTGGAAATTCTGAGGTGGGTAGAGTCCCTGGTTGGATTTCAACCTTTAACTTTAAACTGAGTATCGCTGACTTCAATTTTCAGGAGGATGAATGGCAAATCAATGAAACATATATGGACAATATTTCCAAGTATCCAAAAGATTGGTATAAACAGCTGACAGCCAAGAAGAAGTCCAAGGAAGGAGACAAAAGTGAGAGGACCAGAGGAGACAAGAGGCACAGTTCATATTCTGTGGAAAGTGGAAAGGATGGCAAGAGCAAGCCTGAACCATCTGACAACGATGAAGGCACAGACAGTGGAAACAAAGCTGAAAAAGACAAAGATGCTGTTACAGAATAATGAGACATTACTTAATTTATGAATTATAAGAGTGCATTTTTTAAATTTTATTATTTTAAAATCCCATGTCAATTGTACATAAGGTTTTATATCAGAGTGTGATAATTTGAATTTTATTACCTTTGTATTTTTTTGTTTTCTTTTAAAAAGCAATTTTTTTTCTTTCTCCTGACATAAAAGCCTGTGCCTTTATGGATTTCTGCTCTGTAAGAAGAGGAAAGAAAGTGAACTTTTTTTCCACTTAAATGTATGGTAAAAATGTATTTGTCTATGTTAAAAACAATACCTTTGTACCTGCTGAATTACTTTCTGCAGCTTTGAATGGTCAAACTAATTTTCTATAAGCTGAATTTTTGCGACTTCTCAGTAAAGGACAACAAAACTATTTTCCACAGTGTGACAATGAAGCCTGAGGCTGACAAGAAATAAAGTGTGAACAATCCCAAAGCTTGCATTTATTTATTTTTTGACAATTTTGACTTTGATCAAGGTGAAGCAGCAAAACTTTGAATTTAGTTGGAATTGCCTATATCAAGGTATTTGTGAAGGAAGTGGTAGGGAAAATGGCAAATTTTGTCTGAAAAGGGGGAGAATGTAATACCTGGGCAACACACTCTTACAAAGAATTCCCTACACATCTAAATTCCTACCCTCGAATTAGAAAACTCTTAGCAGCTTCATGGCACAGAAACCATTTGGATTCCTTTTCTCCATGGAGAAAAGGAGTCCAAAAGAACAATACCTCCATGATCAGACCTGACTAGACTTATCCAAAGGGAATAAGTACAGGTAGACATGCTTAAAGCGAAAACATGAAAATGTCTGAAAAGCATTTAACATTTATTTTTTTCTTATGTTAAACAAAAAGATGCTAACACATTTCTGGGGGAGTTTCCAATATTGTACTCAACAAAACACCATTGCTGAAAGGTATTTACTAGTTTGGAGAGTGCAAAACAGAATTCTGTAGTAATAAGATTTCCAACATCTGACCCGTTAACTACCAATTTCTAATAAACGAGCATTCCCTCATTCTGGTCACTCTATTTTTCGCGGTAAATAAGTCCAGAAGATGTGGTGTTACATCAAGATAGCATTAGATGTAAGGCCATGATAAATTTGTTTATTCTCATCATGTGTTTGCGGGGTAATATATTGCAATTGTGAGGAGAAGTTACCCAGCTAATGTCTCCTGAGAGTCAGTAATACTTGCTGCTATTAAAACAGGTAACTCGTTGGGATAAATTTGAACAAAAAAAAAATTCAAGTTGTAGGGGTTAACTGTGTACAAAAATATAGTAAACTTGAAATAAGTGATCATGTTTCAAGTATTTTGTATGAGCAATTTCTTGAAAAAACTTTAATTGACAGTGTCTTCTGCTTTGTCAGTGGAACTTCAATTGACTCAGTAAAATAAAATGCTGCAGCAACAATAATCAGTCAAAAATCTCTCTGCAGACTGAAAGACAAATTTAAAAAGAACCTCCCTTAAAAAAGATATCAATTTCTCTCTTTTTATGGTACATGTGTGCATCAGTGCCACTCCACATAGATGGTACAACTTTGTCATGGACAAAAAGACTTACTTGCCATGACAATTGGCAAATGTGGAGCACACCAATAATGCAATACATTTAAAAAGGCACGTTACTATGCATCTCGCTGACATGCAAACTATATACAATTGGAGAAGCATCACTAATATTAAGCATACACTGATATTAATTGCATACCTGACAATAATAATAATAATAATAATAATAATAATAATAATAACAATAATGATAATAATAATAATAACAGATTATTATTATTATATTTAGGTATTTCGGATACCCGAAATACCTATTTTTTTATTTCTCGAGGGTTTTTTTTTTCACTACAGTTAACGGGCTACGCCCATGCGCCCCATCATACTATTCTTACTGTATATAGCATACAAAAGTTTTAAACTGCTGCATAATAATAGTAATAATAATAATGAAAACTACTACTAACTGCTAGCTGACTGAACAACACTTGGCATTCCTTTGTCTGAATTTTTTTTTTTTTTATTAGTTACTAGTCATATAACACAACCTTAAAGTGCACCATGTTTACCAGAAAACTGAACAAATGTACATCTTAAGTAAGACATAAAAGTATTTTATACAAAGTATTAAGTACCATATGTCTTAAAATTACATTTTATATACAACAAATTGTCACTATACTTGGTAAGATGAACAATTCAGGAACTTCTAAGTGTTTTTTATCAGAACCTTTGATGATTTCAGAAAAGCAATCAATTTATCTTTTATATGCTACCAGGTACTTCAGTCTTTGATGCTTGTCTTGGTTTTTTAGCTGGAGATACATGACACTGAAAATAAAATAAATTCCCAAGTTCATTATTACCAGTATTATGGTATTTATTGATTTACTGAAATTAGACTGAAAATTTGATGCAAAAGAAGCATAATCAACAGTGCTAAAAATATCAAATTTTGCATTTCATTCTTTTTCTAAGCACAATTTATAGGTCAAACACTTCAGATGCCTGCATAACCACATTTATTTATTGTAACCTCAGCAACTTGATGTGCATGACATAAAAAAAAGTGATTTCAACAATAATAATACCACAGAAAGCCCTTTTGGTAACATATACAATTCAACAAGTGAATGTATAGAGTTATTCTACATTGAAAATATACCCATTAAACATTTCAAAGTACTGTTACCTTTTCCCATCTCTCCAACATTTTTGCATACTCTGCTTCATAAAACCTGAACACCTCCTCGCAGTCCTGTAAAGAGAATTCATGAGTAACTTAGAATGGAATTAAAAAGTTTGGATTATGTTGAAGAACTGCACTACTTAGCATATTGACATGGTGCTATAAAAATTTAGATTTGAACATTATTTTCAAGAAGTATTCCAGAAACACTAACAGAATAGAGGAATTCTCCCAAGTTGACATAGCCCTATAATCAACTTATCGCTGAGAGAGTTGGTATAATTCTTGCAATTTCTACAAACCTGAGACCATCCCTGTTAATAACTGTTACTGGTTTGCATAACTGTCTTTAGTTCTAACAATAACAATAATAACATTTATTATTACACGACTCGGGCAGTCAGAGGGCCAATAACTAAAATCAACCAATCAAAATGCTCTATTGCTGGTCAATATTCTCTCAGTATTGGACCGGGCACTGTCCCGAATGGTCCCGAATGATACCGCACTTGTGTCCCTTTGAACTTCAGTCGTGTAATACACCTTTTGCTGATCATTTAGGTGAAAAAGATGTTCATTTTTGCGAAGTGTAGAATCAATAAGGCGAATATACATTCTATAACACCAAGAAGCACTTCATTAACGCCACGGAACATTCGAGAGCGCAATTTGCATATTTATAAACGATCAATAGTGTCAACGAACAAACAAGAGTATCTATCGAAAATCAAGGATGCCAAGTGAACATTTCAACACGGGCAATTGACAATCAGTAACACCAAAAGAAAATCATTAACATCTTGTGACAATCTCTCCTCTTATAGCTCGTCCTTGACTTCGTGCGGTCCAAATATTGTAGCCACACTCATCTACAAATACAGTGTGATTTACGACTGCATGACCCATGAACCGGTTTCCATATTCTACTCGTTTTTGAAGGACATCAGGGCGGTTTCTATCAGCCAGCAGAGGTCTTGCCAATTTCACTCGATATAAGATTCCTTCGAGAGCTCTCGCTACGGTACGGTCATGAATTATCGGCTTATGTGGAAGGCGTAGTCTCAATTCGCAATTCCTCTCGGCAATTGTTAGAAGGCAATTTTCATTGATAGTGTCATGCAGACAGTCCCGCATGGCATCATCTACTCGTACATGATTGGCGCCACCTTGCGGTCTTTCAGCTATCCTTCCTTCTCGGACGTAGTGTGAAACTATACCTCTTGCAGTCGATCTATTTACTCCTATAGTTTCAGCAATCACCAAATAATCTTCATGGACATCTTCAAAGGTGAGGACAATCCTTTCACGTTGTTGCAGAGAGATTCGGTTTCTGGGTGGCATTCTTTGACTCTTGTACTGTACAGTACTGTACTGTACATGTACCTGTATTACGCGGACAGTGTTACGTTCAAAGATATTCCTCCTTTTATAGCTGTCTCAGGAAAAGATTGAGCAACTTCAAATTTAAATGATAACCTACATGTACACGTACTTTCTTGCCTATTGGCCATTGTTTGTTATATTTTGACAACTGGTCGTGAACTCACTAATGAACACTTTTTTTCTTCCTATTGAAAATACTCATCATTCAAATGATTGTTCGAATCGCGGGATGGAATGTTACTTTGCAATGAATAATTGTCTCTTGATGCCATTAATTGTGCCTCTTCATTCTAATTGTCTTATTGAATGTTCCTTTTTCACTTATGATTGTCCGAAGATGTTATTGATTTTCTTTTGGTGTTTTTGATTGTCAATTGCGCGCGTTTAAATGTCCACTTGGCGTCCTTGATTGTCAATAGATGCTCTTGTTTGTTCGTTGACACTATTGATTGTTTATAAACATGCAAATTGCGCTCTCGAATGTTCCGTGGCGTTAATGAAGTGCTTCTTGGTGTTATAGAATGTATATTTGCCTTATTAATTCTACACTTCATGAAAATGAATATCTTTTTTGCCTAAATGATCAGCAAAAGGTGTAAATCTCTTATTAACCAAGCTTGCTCGGGACCGTACTGGAAGAATATCGGCCCTAGGTCTTTTTTGTACGGACCTCGCTGTGCTCGGTCTGTACTGTCAAGACCTCCGGCCGATATTCTCCCAGTATGGCCCTCACACTTGGTTCATCAGATATATTTATTTGTATTGTGCCTTTTCTATAAAATATTCAAAAGTGCATCACAACAGTAATTAATAACTAAAATTATACAATTTTTTCTATAAAAATCATAAATTATATATATTTATTTACATTAAATTAATGAAAGATAATTACAAATAAAAATATAGATATACTAAGAGAATTGAAATGATTCCTTAAATAAAAATGTCTTGAGTAAAATCTTAAAAGATGCTAAGTTCGTTGCTTCACGCACGGACCTTGGCAGCTTATTGGCAGCTTGGCAGCTTATTCCATAGGAAAATTTTCCCTTCTCCCTGAAGTTTAGATGGGGCTATGTGAACGTGGAAAAAATCCTATTTTGCCTGAAATAATATAGAAATCAACTGACCTGTCGAACATGATGGC
This sequence comes from Stylophora pistillata, assembly GCF_964205215.1. NCBI lineage: Eukaryota > Metazoa > Cnidaria > Anthozoa > Scleractinia > Pocilloporidae > Stylophora > Stylophora pistillata. The sequence goes on from NC_142525.1 coordinate 31,495,949, forward strand.
CAGGAGGATTGTATTTCAAACAGTTTGACTTCACCAGCAGCATATCAGAATGGAATTCACTGTACTCCTGATATTTCCCAGACTAAAATAATACAACCACTTATGATTACACATCTAGCATGCTGTGATATTCTACCATCAGTAAATAACATAATATTAGAGTTTACAAAGAATTTCAGGTAAAAATGATTTTAAGCTAACTTAGGATGTACTGTCCAAAATTGAGTCTTGACCACAATCTTAGAGTAACTTTCATTGTGTTTTTCTAGTAATTTAATAAATAACAATGAAAAGTCCCCTTAGAGGTAAGTTGATAAAATTTGTATTGTTAAAATTGTACTGGTTTGATTCCTTCTTAATTTGTTTAAAGTACAATACCACTAAACATGTACCTTGCAAATGACACTACTTTGAAATCATTTTCATATAAAATCATTTCAAACTAAAACATAATTACACACTTTTTTTAAACATTGTCCTCTGGAAAAAAATTAATACTACATGTAAAAAATATTTTATGTCATTTGCATGTATCACTACTTTCAAGATGGCAACAGTAGTTTTGGCTGACTGTAAAAATAGTCTATCAAAAATCTTGCTCAATACAGCAGGTAATGGTACTAACCTCTAGTTTTACTCTTACGGTTCCAAAATCCATGGGAGTTTTTATTACTAACCTCTAGTTTTACTCTTACGGTTCCAAAATCCATGGGAGTTTTTATTACTAACCTCTAGTTTTACTCTTACGGTTCCAAAATCCATGGGAGTTTTTATTACTAAACTCTAGTTTTACTCTTACGGTTCCAAAATCCATGGGAGTTTTTATTACTAACCTCTAGTTTTACTCTTACGGTTCCAAAATCCATGGGAGTTTTTATTACTTTGTGGTAACCAGGTGCATCGTCTGGGTCCACTAAAAAAACAACAAAATCAACAACTCAGCTGAGTCACAATGAAGACTGATTCATAAGTGGGATGTAAGATAAAAAAAGGACGATGGTTTGTCTTTGTGTGTTTGCGACTAATAATACCGTAAGACAATATTAATAGTGGTTTTGATCATTATGTAAATATTTTTAATAAATAAGATTGTCATAAATTATGATACCAAAAAAAGTAAATGGACAAATGCATGGAGACATGCTGATGAGAAAAAATCTTTGAGAAGACAAGAAAAATTCACTGAAAAGAAGGATGCAGCTAAGAAATTCATTGCATTGCAAAAGTTTGTAACCCATCCAAGATGGGCTCTGTCCAAAGGTGCATACCTTCACCATTTGCATGTATGCTTTGCAAAGAAAGACAGATTTATTTAGGGGCTCTCCTTTTTGGCTGAGTAAATTTTAATTAGTAATTATCATCAGTCTACTTTACCTGGTTTAAGGAACCATGAAGCAGCACCAAAATCACCTTTCCGTCTTCCTTGGCCACGATAACTGGCAACTTTCTGCAGGAGGCTGAGAAAAAATGTCACCATAGCCTTATGAGGATCAGTCAGCATTTAATAGAATGCTCAGTAACTACAGTATGACCTTTACATGGCTTACTCATCATGCACAAAACCATCTCAAAAACAGTGATGACCCTGAAAGCACCTTAGACGATAAAATTTGACAAAATGATTTTTATGGATTTCAATAACTTTTCCATAAGCAGCTGCTGAAGGTGTATTAAGTTGCCGTGCTTGGAAAAGGGGCCATGGGGTGAGACCCAAACACAAGAGTGTGCTTGCAGGCTCAATAGATGATGATACCTGTAAGAGGTTTGATAGGTGGGTTTGACTGTTGGGAACCACTTCTTTTTTGGAAACCCCTCCATAAAATACCATTTAAGGGAGCTCTGTCATCATTATATTATTCACAGTTGCTTTTGCTATAATTGTCTTCAGAGGGAAAGAAGACCTGGTCCTGACTTACTTCTTAAACACATGTTAAAGAAATGAGAATGAGCTAAAAAGTAAAAGAGAAAGGTAAGGTACCATAGCAGATGATGGATTGCAAATGAGATTTGAAAACATTAAATGCTTGTTTTTCCCAGAAGATCAAGTCATCATGGAACTCCCTTTAACATATGATGATTAATAGTCTGGGTGATTGGCAGAGCCACCTTAAAAAATTAACAAACCTGAGAGCACCACGGACCCAACCACTAACTTGTCTCGGTGGTGACACATCAAGGGATGAAGGAGGCTTTCTCTTTCTTCCACTGGTTCTAACACTACCAAAGGCCTCAAGAGCCTTAATTTCCTTCTCTGTAAGCTCTATTGTACTTTCAGCTGCACTGTTAGAACTACTAGTGGATGTTGACAAAACATCAATAGGTGTATCAGAAACATCCCAACTATCATCCTCAGGTCGGGACAAAACACTTAAGCTTTGTCCTTCATCAATAACCTTTCCAATGTATGACAAAGTAGTGGAAGGTTCAGTTGTTTCCTTTGTTTTTTCCTCCATTGTAAATGCACTTGGAACAAGAATGGAGGTTTCCTGACTGGAGGATGGTAATTCTCTTAAAAATCCTGATGACTCATCAAGCTGATGATCATTAGTTGTTGCATGTTTTACTTCTTTGTATTTTTCAAATGAATTTCCTTCCATGCTTTCCACAAAGCTTTCAATTATTTGAAGGGCACTTTCCACAGGAGGCCCATCTTCCACAGATGTCCCATCCTCCACAGATGTCCCATCCTCGACAGATGTCCCATCCTCCACAGATGTCCCAATCACATTCTGATCATCTTCCTGAACACCTTGAAATGACGTCTGAACAGCTGACTCCAAGTCGAATTTAAAAGTATCCTTGTCGTCATTATCTACTTGTGAAGACCCTGAATATATATCCTCAGGTAAACAATCTTCTACTAATTCAGATATTCCCCTAGAATCATCCAGTCTCTGAACAGTAACATTTTCCATTGATTTCTTAGCAAATGACGGGTAATTTCCGGTCGTTTCTATGTCACTAGTTGGTTCTTTCTGCACATTTGGTCCATCTTTATCCAGAAGAGTGACTTCAACATCTTGTAAAGATACTGGATCAACAGCTGCTTCATTGCAGTCTTCCACAGTTTGTAGCATATCCTCAGCACCATCATCTGCTGGATTTTTTACAGGTGTACTCTCACCAATATTTTTGAAAAACTCCTCAGCAGATGGTACCTCAGGTATGTTGCAGCCTGCACTATCAATTGTTTCAGAACACATAAGAAGAGAATCATCCTCAGACGAAGTGTTGTTATCACATTCAGTCACAACGTTCTGTTTATTTGTTACTGCCAATTTAGAGCTCACTGCAACATGTGACTCAGACTTTTCCACCACATCTGAACCTTGTGATTCAATGGCAGCATTACTCTGATCTGTAGAATCAAGTGCAGAATCTTGACTATCTGGTGGTCTGGGAGAAGGTTGCTCCCCTTCTGTGTTAGGAGACAAAACCATAGCTGCTACACCCTGAGAGACAGCTGTATTTACAGCTAACGGCACTGAAGACTGCAGCTGTGATACAGCATGAGCAGCTACACCAGTCGCCACAGGAACCAGAACAGTTGGAATAACAGCTGGTACACTCTTAACTGGAGCTGGCAAGATAGTTGGAAGCTTCCTGATGTTACCCGAATTGGAAACAGCAGTTGGTGCCACAGTTGATGGTTTAGGAGGAGCAGGAAGAATAGTTGGGAGAGGTCTTGATCTCACCTGAGTGGTGACGGTTGCAGTTGTCAGACTGGGTGCAATCTGTGTTGGCGATGGTTTAGGACAGACAGTGGCTAATGCTGGTGATGATTTAGCATCTTTCTTGGAAGCAGGTTGGGAATGAGAGGATGACGAGGAAGCCAGAGGGATTCCTAATCAAATATCAGCGACAGCAATGAATAAATAAATAATGGTAATTGAACTGAGTGGAGTAGAATTTGGAGCCAATAATAATAATAATAATAATAATAATAATAATAATTTTATTTAACATAGAGAAACACTTAGCTGAAAGCTAGTTTACAGGTTTTTCACCAAACAACTGAAACAAATAATTCAAATTTAAAATAACATTATTAAGAATCCCATCTGGCTGAAGGCAAACCAGTTGGCTATTTACAAGCATGGCCGAGGATTTGAACTTGGAGCTACCATGAAACAAATCCAGGTAGTGGTCAGGGCGGGACTCGAACCCGGGAGCGGCAGATTGTGAGTCCAACACACTGACCACTTGGCCACACTGCCTTCTATAAAGATTGCAAGGATCATTTATTTAGTGATTTCAAAATGGCTGTTAGTAATAACAACAAGTCCTTCCCTCCTCGCTAAAGTGGATTTGTGACTCAGGGGTTTCAAGTTTAACAGTCAACTTATTGACCTCCTTGCCTGTTGGAATTTTTATAACATGTGTACATTTTATCTTATCTGCTTGTTCACAACTCACAGAGGTACTAACACGCATACAGTATTGGAGTTAAAATGTTGTCAGTAACCTTATTATCCATACCCTGAAATTTAGCCACCTTTTAACTCAATAAACAAACTATAGACTGAATTATTTCAATCACAAATACTTACCTTGTGTCTTGGTAATCACCAGCCCTTGAGTGGAAGTGGATGGGACAGAAATATTGGAACCGGGTTGTAAAGGGGCTGGCACAGATAGAACCACTCTCTTTGAACCTACTAAGGTTGTCATGACAACTGTTTTGGACCCTGACGAAACTGACTGAGTAACAGTGCTGGACACTTGAGTTTTTGATGGAGCTTGGGATGGGACTGTGCCCACAGTTGTGATTACCACTTTGTTCACTGATGTGCTTTGAGTCACTGCCTATTAATATGTAACATACAAAAAAATGTACATTATTTTACAAATTGGTTTGACTAACATGGCTGCTGATATTCCACTTAATATATACCAGTTTTCTTTACACACATTCAATATACCCCTAGTTAGGGTGCACTTAGTGATATAAATTAAAGTATCTTGCCTGGGGAGACCACTAAATGACCCTGCCAGGGCTTGCACCCAGATCTTTCCACCTTGCACCCAGCAAGTTAAATATTAGGCCCTGCTGTCTCCCTTTAAAGTACAAAATGATCATAAACTTAAAATTTGAAATGCATTCTAACTTATCCAGATGAATGCATTGAACCTTACCAAAAGGAAGAAGGAGATCTGTGTTAAGTGGCAAACAAGCCAGCCTCCAGGAAAATCAAACCACTGGACACTCGCTCATGTATGTATAAGTATATGATACAACATATCAAGTTTTCTTTTAGCTGCAGTTAGTATCATGAGTTGTCAATGCTTTGGAGATGAAGCTAGATCTTTATTTGTTTGTTGAAATGTTTGTTGATGTAGATGCTGAGCCAATGGAAAAAAAAAAATGAAATAAATCTATCCATCACATACCTGAGAAGTTGACTTTGTTAGACTAGCAGGGCTGCTAGTCCCAGGAACCACACCAGCAACAGTTGTTTTGCTGAGACCTGTTGTCATGACAACCACAGGTTTACTTCCACCGACACCTCCAGTTCCTGGAACATGAATAACACGGACAACTGGCTGTGTGCTAGAGACAGGTAAGGTAGAGGAGGCCTGAGAACTTGGACTGGGTGTTACCATAGTAACAGTGGAACAGGTTCCCATGGTAGCTGGCGTGACTGACTTGAACTTTACAGTTCCTGGAAGAGGTTTGAATCTAGCAGGTGCTGGTTTTACTTTGTGTCTTGCGGCTAGCTGAGCAGCTGTTAAACCAGTTTTGAGTGTCAGTCCAGCAGGACTCGAAGTGGCCACTGGACTTGATGCTCCTGTTGAGACATTCTTCACAGCAGTGGATAATGGAGCCTTTGAACTCAGCACTGTCTTGGAAGGGACTCCAGATGCAGATTTTGTTTGAGTCTTTGGTGACGACTGTGTCACTGCTGTTTGGACTTTGGCAGGTGATGATGTTACAGATGTCACTGCCTTATAGCTCAGGATTGTCTTGGCTTGTGAGACAGCTTGAGACACTGCTACTGTCTTAGTGAGTAGTTTCACTTGTGCTGCTGATGCAGGAAGAGTTGTGGCACGCGGAACAGCTTTAATTGTCCCTGCTGGACCAAGAGATTTACCAGACTTCGTCATAGTGCTCACTGATGTGGTCTGTTTGGTGAAAGCTTTTGACACCAGGGAGGGGGTGGGGATAGTCACTTTTGTCACTGGCTTGTTGAGGCTTGTCACACTCAGACGTCTTTTTCTCTTTGGCTTGCCATCATCATCATCATAAGCATCAGCATCATTTGATGGAGTTCCACCTTTGAAACAGAACAAAATTAATAATTTGAAACAGTAAGATGCCTTCCTCCACATCCATGAAGTTCAGCTATGGAACAAAATAAAAATTACTAATTTTGAACACAACCAGTTGGCATCCCACCCACCAGCTAAAACATCTTACTTCCAGAAGTGATTACACTGTAAAATCTGAGCACTTATCAGAATATCATGATATCATCTAGAAAACAGGTCATAAGAATGGCAGATGTACCCATCAGCTTGAGTTCACATCCTGACAAATTCTCCTAACCCTTAAACTCCCTGAAGTGATTAACATGTAACTTCTCCCTGCAATATCCATACAATATCCAGCAAACAAGGAAAGAAAATACTTAAGCTAATCACATAGAGATTGTTATCTTGATCTAACAGCAAATTCATGTGACAAATTTACAAGGAAATGTAAAGCAGCTGGAGAGGAGAATTCACAAGCCGATCTTGGGAGTTACATGTAAAGAGTAAGTCAGTAGTAAGCAAGAAGGCTACATAGGAGCTTCAACTAGGAATTATAAAGTACTGTAGATCTTGGATACCAGTCTGAGGTTGTTTTATAGCTGTTGTGGTCTTGGTGCTGTTTTGCTGGCTTGTTAGTGAAGATGATGAGTTCACAGATGCACTTGAACTACTACCACCTTTATTACCTACAACAACAACAACATGACAACCCTTCCTCTTTATTAATGACTTTAATAAAGCAGGTCATTGGACTCTGAACCTTATGAGGCAAAAAAACTCATTGGATACCCAATATTTATGTATACATTGTATTTTCAACTGAATTAATCTGAAAAAGCTTTCTGCATTGAGTAAAGTAGCAAGAAACATTTTAGGAACAACAGTGATCAGAAGTGGACGAAATAAAGTAAATGATTACAGCATCAGTTTTCTGTGTCATTCAAGGTTATTGGTTCTAGATAGCAATGTAATGTGTCTACAATTCGGTCACTGATTATCACAGACCAGTCTAAAGCAAAGACAACAATCCCGCTTGTAGGTAAAAATCAAGAATACAGGATGATGGACATTTACACATAGATTCTTATCATTTGGGTTTCTTTTAAAATCTTTGTTTGAGAAGACTTTGGTAGACTGTGCTTGGTTTAAAATCAAAGAGGAATTATTCACAGCATTACCTGAAGAAACGGGCAGTTTGGCATTGGCTGCAGCAGCAGAATTTGCAGCAGCTGTTGCTGAGGCACTGAACACTGTTTGGGGTACAAGGCGTGGCATGAGTGGTACAAGCCTTCTCCCCTCTGCTGCCCATTCTGCACAGCTGCCTGCACCATAAATACTAGAATAGAATAACAGAGACGAGCCTATTAATTGTGGGTAAAACAGTTGCTGTTGAGCTAAAACCAATATCAAAACTGGCACTTTGGCAGTTCTTTTAGCAGACAGTGATGAGGATGACAGACTAGTGATCCTTTACTGCTAGAATTTTAAAGGTGACTAGGAGTATTGCTTCTCCTCTTGAACAAGATGTTTGTCCATTACAAAGTATCATCAGTAGTTTGTCACATTTCCTTAACAGTTTCCTGATATCCCTTTTTATTATCCAAATGTGTTTTGTAGAGTACAAATATCATGCGACATTTGTACTCCAGAAATATCCATGAAATTCACCGGCACTGAAATAACAATTTGGCATGTTGGATAATAAATCTCTTATTAAACATTTTGTTGCATAGTATCGCTGAGTATTCTTACTCATTGTTTGTATTTTGACTCGCCACAGGCTCATCAAAATATGGCACAACTTGTAAAGATACTCAGCGATACTACACAACAACACATCTGATAAGATATATATACTTCAGTGTGAAGGGATTCAATACATAAAAGTCAAGCATCTTACCTGAGAAGACAACTCATTTTTTTTTAACTACTGCCTATTTGTCCCAGCTGTAAGCTTAGGATAGCAACTCATGACAATTATTTATTTCAATACAGAGTTAAATTATTCCCGCACCTCTCAGCCACAATAGCAAGTCTATCATCACTGTAGGCTCTTCGCACTTCAGCCCTGTGACGCTCTGTGGATATACTGTAGAGTGATCAAGATCTTTACATCAGTTTCAAGCATTACAATTAACTTTGCCATAGTTAACTCAGTATAATATTGAAGTTTAAAAACTCACATTGTAGCATTTTAATTAATACCTCAGTTGAGTTCCAAGATCTTGCAAGATCTTCTTTTTGGCTCTGTCAAAATTTAGTCAACAATAGTTTTCAATATGCAGGTAAAGATGAAGGCATAGAGTTTACAACCAGGTGGCTCAATTTAAACTACAGCTTACTTCAGTTTGGAAATCAAGGAGTGAATGAATGGTAGACTAGTCCATGATAGGTTACTCACAGCTTTCAAACCCTTTCACCCCCAGATTTATCAAACAGAAATCTCTCTTAACAATATTATTGCATTTTATACGCAGAACTGTAACTGTGAGAAGAAACAAAAATATAAAATACAAGATATTGTTTGACTTTTATCATTTTAAGAAACATATAGCAGACAGTGTGAAGAATTGATTTATTTTGAATCTAAGGATTCTGTTATGGAGAGTGCCCGTATTTTCTAGAAAGTGTTGTGATACATAATTACTAAAATAGAACTGAGGAAGTTTCTGCAACGCTTAGTCATGCTGACCCATTAAGAACTCTTAATGGAACTTTCTAGAACCCTTAGTCAGCTTATTTTGTTATTATGCAATAGTGATGTAATGATACTAAAAACAGTTGTATTACAGGTCCCTGGAATATTCTAGAACATTTTGTAAAAAATATCTAGGGAGTTGTGATCGGTTAAAGTTAGCTTTTCTTTTAGAGCAGAGCCAGTGTATTGTGAAACAGTGTGTTGTCATGGAGTGTCAATAGGGTTAGTGCTGTTGCAAAGAGCCCAGAGAAGCTAGTGGTATTACAGAGCCAGACTCGAGAGAACTGTTGGAATTACTTACTGATACTGGAATTGTCACCCGTGTGGAAGGCTACATTGAGAAAAGTTTTGTGGACATCGATCAGTTACAAGGATCTTTGAAGAGAACTGTGAGTTGTGCAGTAGTACACTGAGATTATAGTTTTATAGAGGGCTTTAAGACAAGAGGATAGTTATTGTACTGTTTATTAGTAGCATTTCATAGTAAGATTATTACGTCATTGAATAAAGTAGTTGAGTTTGTACAAGTGATATCTTTCTATCAGTTGTGAAAATACTGTAACAATTCACAATTTCAGCTTTGCCAAAAGTTTTGAAGTTGGATGTTGCCAAAAAGTAGAGATGTATTGTGAATCAGGTTTCAAAAGGGAACCTATCCAGCCTCCCTGTATTTACAGGCTTGCACTCAATTTTCCACTAATATGTAGCTGGGTAAACCAGGGAAGTTTGGCCAGTTCTTGGACTTATACTCCAATGTGGAGAAAGGTTATATTAGAAAATAACACCATCATTATCATCATGGCTTGAAAAAGACCCCAGGATCGCAACTCCAAAGCTCTGGACATTATTTCATATTAGAATATAATTTCCACACTCACCGACTCAACTCTCCTTGTGCCCTGAAAGCACTGATAATGGATGAATATGCCTCTAGCTCTAAACATTGCAAAAAAAGAAGCGTTTGATTTTTCTGGTGCTTTCTTAACCTTCATGGAAGCTTCAAGGGGGAACTAAAAACCTGCATGCTTGTCCAAAAACTCACAGATATATCTAAGAAAGGTCTCATTTAAAGTACTTTTACTGCATCACATTTTTGCTGCAAATAATATATTTGTATAGTATAGTCCACGTAAGATAGAGAGTACATTCGAAAAAATACAAATTCAGCTTACCAAGCCTCCTGAGGATCCTCTTGGCTTCATCTCTACTAACATCCACCATTTCTGCACACATTTTGCTTTTAAAAAATCTTGAAAATTCCTGACAAGCACAAAATTTAACTAAAAGAAATAAAAATCTAAAACTTTCAAATTTTTTGTTCAGTTAATTCTTAAACTCCCAAGATCTGATTGTTTATTTTCTCCCCTCTAGCTTCTACACATTTCCTTGAAAATCATATCAAGATAAGCACTTGGATAAGTTTGATTATTAAAAACTAGATCATTGGATAATGCAATTCAAGACTTTTCATTGGCTTAGCCATTATGGTATATCAGCCAATATACCATAATCTACAAATATGGTAAGCATACATGTCAGCTTAAAATTAAAAGGGAGCTAAAAATTTAATAATTTAATTTAACGTTTTTAATAAAACAATTATTCCACTCACGCTTGTTGGTTATGAGATGATTATAGCCAATGAGGCGCGTAGCGCCGAGTTGGCTATCTATCATCTCATATCCAAGGCGCGCTCGTGCAATAATTGTTAAATATTATTTTCTCATTAATATATGGATATAATAGAAAGAAGTTACATGGTAATCACTATTAGGAACTGAAGCATTAATACAATTGTAAAGAAGTTGTTTAGAAAGATTTACAGAAAAATGTTTTTAATTAGTAAAAGTGGAGCAAAATTCAAAGAGCTCTTAATCGTCACAACATACGAAAAAAAGCACTCATAAAAACCTAGTTTCTGCAGCTAATCACAAAAGTTAAAATGTTTAGAGTAAAACATTAGTGTTTTTCTAATTTTAATTATGATATTGACAGCACGAGCAAATCTTTAAACATTTGATGGATTGATAATCACACTCATTCGCATACTGCTCACTACCCCTTGGTCTCACAAGTAATGGGAACAAAGCAATGAAGATCAGCTGTCTTCTTCGACTTCGGATAGGATAATTTCTAGCAAAAACAACACTCAACTTTTTTAAGACCTTTGAACCCATATTTCCGAAATTTCCTGAGTTCCTGTTATCAAGAATTCTACTTGGAAGAAGCAGTCGGTGAAGGGTTATATTCTAAGTCTAGTATAAGTGCTCCAAGTTACGGGTTAATAAGCTTAACTCTACATCTTCGATGGCAAGCTTCTTGCCCGCGGATGAATCAAATTTGGATAGCATTCGTTTCAAACGTTTTAAAGAAGCACAATTAATTTAAAATAACGTTAAATCACAATATCATTCCACAACCGAAGAAGCAAAGTGGTAGGTTATAACATTACCTAGAAATAAAGCGTTACTACCATTGACAATCACCGAAGGCATACCGTCCGCCATGTTGATTCATCCTATGCTATTACGCATGCGTCATCGTTATTTGCAAACACATTTTCCTTGCGGGCTCATTGTCGACTCGAAGGAGCTCGAGCTGTCATAGTCAAACGGAGCATTTGAGGAGATTCCGCGGTTCATTTGGGCCCAGATATAACTTGACACAGCTTTTAAGGTAAGAAATTTATTAAGTATATAACATGGTTCTTATCCGCCGAACAATGCCTTCGGATGATAATGCAGTTGAAGTCTCCGCGCTGCAGATATTCGGAATTATTTTTATTATTTTTCCATGGCCGGGCACGAAATCAGAAGAGTTTTAAGAACACTGTTCCTCTTGAGTTTTAAGGCTTTATCTGTGATACAAGAGATTGAAGCTTTTTGAGAGTTTCTAGTATAAATCAAGATCAAAAGTGTATTACTTTTTTATTTTAATTTTGTGAACAAAACTACAGTTGATCGGGTTATGCCAATGAAATGTCTAGATTTTATGAGGGCGTCACATGCATACTTGCATACGATTTAATAATGCACACACCTCCTGCGATTATTACTCATGTATCGATGCTTACTTGGAATCTACAGTGTATAACATCTTTACCCAATTTCCACCCGTTTCTTGCTCAAGTCATTCGCCATTCGTTCAGCAAAATTCAATTTCTTTCCTTACCAGACATTGGTTTGTTATAAATTATGCATACAGTCTTATTTGTGTACGTAAATCAAGGGCTCTTCTTGGATTCCTCGGTGCATAGGTGGTAACTTCAAACATTTCGATAATATGATGTTGCTTTTTCAAAGAGGATCAAATAATTTTTCCACTTTAAGATTGGAAGATTTTGCAGCAACCAAACTGAGATACTTGTGACAACCACAAGAACTTGACTTTTTTTCTGTTAAAAGGTTTCATCATCCAGTCAAACTTAAATTTCTTCACAGCATTAGTTGGGTAAATAATGTACAGATGTGATTAAATTATTTGCATAAATCGCTTAATGGATTTTAATTTATTGATTTGTCAGCAAATTGAATGATAACCCAGCAGACCTAGAAAATTTCATGGTGAAATACAAAATGTAACATAAATTTTCTTTCTTTAATGCCAGTGGAGCCCACTGTTTTGAATTTTAATAAAACATAAACCACACAGGAAACAGGTTTCAAGCTTAGAAAACTGTTTTCACAAACATTTTAGGTGCATTTCATTTTACCGACAGATATTATACAATCTACATGACAAGAATCAAAAGCTTTTTTATCATTTTTGATCAAAGCAGCTACTTGATCAATGCCTATTGCTTACTTGTAGTGATATGTGTTTAAGAGTGATTTCAACACCTTACTGTGCTAAGGATGGATTTGATAGAATTCATGTAAATCATTCTGTCGATAGTTTTACAATAAATGCTAAAAAATATTGCTGAAAAGAGCTTCCTACATTTATGTACACCATTTTTTGACAGGTGTTATCTGTTCTTAGAGCCTTTTTTTGTGTGAGAGTAGTGTCCTTTTATGTCCTTTTCAACAGTGATCTTATAACATGCAACACTGATTATATCTTGCTATTAAAGAAATTCAAAAGATAGAGATAAGTTCTTTTAATTTGTAATAACAGTTTTGAGGTGTATCACTGTTATGATTATAGCTGTCATGATTGTGTGATGGTCCTGACTTACACTTATCAGACATTCTATGATCCCCTTGTAGTTTGCTCCATCAGACAAACAAAGTATTTAATGGATCCAATTACTTTCAGGTTCCATATGAGTAAACGTTATATGCACATGTAATATGTCATGGGGAATTCTTCTTCCTCATCATCATTGGCACCGAAGCACAACTGTCAGGTGGTGATAGTAGGGGGTGGTTATGGTGGAGTCAAGCTTGCAATAGACTTGGACAGTTATTGCAAGGTTGTTCTCATCGATCCTAAAGATGCTTTCCATCACAACATGGCAGGATTACGGTGTATTGTGGAACCATCATTTGTCAACAAGACTCTGATTCCTTATGAAGGTGTTTTAAAGCATGGGTCCTTTGTGAAGAACCGTGTGGTGAGTTGTAACATCTCCAGAAAGACTGTGACACTAGCTAGCAGTGAAGAAATCAGTTATGATTATCTTATCTTTGCCTGCGGCTCATCTGTACCATTTCCAGGTAAAGTGTATTTCTGCATGTCAGTGTATTGTAAAATGCTACTTTCAGATGTAGTTTATATTATGTTTAGCATATCTTTTTTGACCTGAAAATAAAAGTGAGAGGCCTATACTGATTGAAATCCTTGCTGCCCTGCAGTGTGTTCAAAACTATTGACAGAAACAATCTTGATATCAAATATAATTACTGTATGTTAGAGTTGGCTGATATTTGAAAATTTTGATGCAGGGAAATTTTAAAAGGTTAGATTTTAGGTTCATTGAGAAAGTTTATAAATCAATCCAATTCTACTTCAAGCTGTGTTGCTAATACTGTCACGGTGTCTTATTATTATAAGACCTGCAAACTGGGAGATAAGGAAACTAGAAGTAGTGACAATATTATTTATGGTGCAGTGGTTTGCATTTGTATACTAATTTTCATGATAAAATGCCGTAACTCACCAAACATCCCTAAAACATCTAGGTGTTCACAGTTTTCTACTTTGTAGTTAGTTTGACAGTATTGGAAATTTGACTCGACGAAATAAGATTGTCCAGTGATTCTTTACAAGAACATCAAACTTAGTTTGTTTTGTACATTATTTGCCAATTCTTCTTCAATAATAATACTAACAGTAAGTGTTGAAAATGTTTCCTTCTACTTTTTGTAGGTAAAGTTCCCCTTGGAACAAGCATGAAAGGTGCTCAACAGCTCTATAGAGATTGTGCAGACCAGGTATGCTTCAGAACTGAAAAAAAAACTCTTTAATAGCACTGTTCTAAAAGAGTGAAATTAACTGTCACTGTATGTCTATTAAGTCTATTTAACAATTTTGAGGTATACAGGGTGTACTCTGCTTGTATAATTTTGAGGTATACAGGGTATAGTCTGCTTGTATAATTTTGAGGTATACAGGGTGTAGTCTGCTTGTATAATTTTGAGGTATACAGGGTGTAGTCTGCTTGTGTAATTTTGAGGTATACAGGGTGTAGTCTGCTTGTATAATTTTGAGGTATACAGGGTGTAGTCTACTTGTATAATTTTTAGGTATACAGGGTGTAGTCTGCTTGTATAATTTTGAGGTATACAGGGTGTAGTCTGCTTGTATTGATGAGCTGAGGGAACTGATTCAAGATTCAATGCATATGTTGTAGTTCAATTAATTTTATCCTTGATTCAAATTTTATTTTCCTTTGTTTCAAACTCATTATCATGCATTAACATGACTGAGAACAAAGGAAAATAAAATTTGAACCAAGGATAAAATTGAACTACAACATATACACTTAAAATATGGCTGCAATTTAAAACAAAGGTGACTACATTCTAGCAAAAACTACAGTGTGATAGTCCATGTTACAGTTGCATGCTTGGTTGCCAAGCCTTTGAACAGGAGTGAGTAAGGGTGACTTTGTTATGATACAAACATTGCTGTTGTTCAAATGTAATGTTAACTAGATACTGGTCTCTTTCACAATGAGGTCACCTTCAGCCTCACTCCAAATAAAAGGCTTGGCAATCAGTTACACAACTGTAAAATGGCTTATTATTTCTTCTATACTTAGGGATAATTTACAGTAGTTATCACAGTGCAACAGTGAGGACTTTAAAGAAGGAACCCCCTTAATCTTGCTTTGTGCTTTTTCAGGTGACAAAGAGTAACAAAATTGTTGTGATTGGTGGTGGTCCTGTGGGAGTAGAGTTAGTAGGTGAATTAGCCACAGACTTCCCAGACAAGAAAGTTACTCTAATGCACAACAGGGAGCAAATACTGGATGACAGATTGTCACGCAAGTTTGTTAAAAGGATTCAGGATGGAATGAAGGCTCTGAAAGTGGAGACAGTCCTTGGGGAGCGAGTTGACATGGATGACCTGAATGTGAGTAGAATCACAAAAATATTATCTTGGAAGCTTTAGGTTTGAAATGTTTCCAGAGGAAGAGGAACTTGTTGGTGTCTTCAACCCATATTCCTACTACCTCTGATCCTTTTTTATTATTTTTAAGATTTCATTTTTGTTACCCATTACTGAAAGCTTGGATAAAAATGATCTTTGTTTACAGTTTGATTCGGACAAACCATGGATCACAGGGCCAGTGACACTTACTACAGACCAGGGGACCAGTGTGCCTGCAGATCTGGTGTTCCGCTGTACTGGACTCAAGGTCAATTCAGTTGCTTACCAATCCAAACTCTCAGACAAGATGGAAAAGAATGGAAGTCTTAAAGTTGACAGATTCCTTCAAGTAGAAGAGATAGAAAATGTGTTTGCCATTGGAGATTGTAACAACACCCCTGAATTGAAACTGGCATACACTGCAAAACTGCATGCTGGTAAGCGTGATCTTCAAAATGAAAAGAATTAGTTTGATAACAAATGTTGATCATACACATTTGTTCCTTTTACAACAGGATTTGTTGTTGTAAACAGTATTTGTACCCAAGATGACTACTTTAGAGGCCTTGTGGTACCCCAAAGACATCTCAAAGGGGCAACCATCTTGGACTGATTAAGCCTATGTGTAGCTGTACCCACCCCCCAAGAAAAACGGGGAAGGAATGTCTACGAAAGGCTGACACAAATCGTGTTCTGTGATGTCAACCTTTTGCAAGGAAATATATAATGGTTTCTTATTGGATAAAGATTGCAAGTAATACTTTCGAGAATACTGATTGGCTAAAATAGATTTACCACATTTTTATGTTCCATTTTTTTCGATGGCCATTCAATTGATACATTCACTGAAGTCGACGAAGGCTTGATGCTTACAGTTGACTCCACTCGCTTTTTGGGTGGTGATGACAGTAGTGGAGAAAACAGTACTGAATGGCTAGGGACGTGAAGAGATTCATCATTTACAATCGAAAATGAGCTGTGTCCTTTGAGTTGAGGCCTTGTTGAACTTATATTCACGCCCTTGAATGAATTTTTGGCTGGAAAACAAGGCCAACTTTCTTCAAACTTGTCGCGTAGTTGATTCTCATCGATGTTTGTAGTTCGTCCAGGTTCACCTGCAAATTATTTCTCTTCTTGAGGAGACCATGACACTGCCTAGAAATATACTTGGATAAAGCGTGCACATGGAAATCCAAATTTGCGAGCGCAACATTTACATCGAAGATTGTCTTCTTTTCAATCTCTTTAAAATACAAAGTACACTTGAAAAGGGTCATTGACTTGCAAATAAACTCAAAAGAATTGGATAATTACGAGGTCTTTGTCTGCGCGAGGACACGTGTGCAGCCATTTTTTTGCGGAATATATAATATATTTACATAACTTGCATAACTTTCTGTGACATCACAGAACACGATTTGTGCTAGCCTTTCGTAGATGTTCCCTCCCCGTTTTTCTTGGGGGGTGGGTACGGCTACACATAGGCTAGGACTGATTATGATGGAAATGCTTAAAAAGTAATTAAGGGAGGTACTTTTCACAAACAAAATTGGTTCTGGCACTCTCATTTGTAAAGGAAACCTATTGTGTGGTTCCAGAAAATATCCATACCCCCCACTGAAGACTTTTAGATTTGCATGCCCCACCCCCCAGGATTCTCTGTTGCAGGGGGTCTTTGATGACCCCCCTCCCCCAGGAATTTTCAAAATTTTAATCAGGGACTTCTTACCACCCTCGAAAATTCAAAGCAGTTTTTGTATTTATAAAAAGAGAAAGTGAATACTAAGTTGGTTATGTAAATGCAGTAGAATTTTATTACAACACTGAAAACATTAAGGTTAACTTTAATAAAAATATAACGCTTTGTTAAGCTTACACTTTTAGCTTCTTCACCATCATTTTGGCAAATCATATCTGTGTTGTTTTTATGTAAGATTATAAGCTTAAACATCTGGGTTGCAAAATTTAAACTGATTTAAAATGTCGACCATTCCACGTAAGTTTTACATGCTAACTCCGATGAGAACGTTTCACTCACTTAAACAACTTTGCAAATGATAGTAAATAAAACAGAAACTTACAAGGTTCCTTTGTCTACACATTTGGTCACTTTCTTCAAGTTGATTCTTATTTAAAGACCGAAAACTTCACTAGCACACACATGTTAACTAGGTTTCATGAACATCGTCACAACTTACTACAGTAGCTAGGTAGCTGGGCCTTCTGAAGATTAAGCAAGAAATGGGAACGAAAGTACTCCAATAACCATGAATAATGATAATATTTGACTCTGTTCCTAGCTTTGAGAGGTTGTAGCACTAGCTAACTCAAAGAAAAGCAGAAACATTAAAGCTTATAATGTTAACTTTATCTCAATGGCCAGGAGAACTGACTGTTGTTTCAAAACAATGTACGCGAGTATGTTTTTGTGCTTCAGATCAATTGTTTGTTGCTTTCAATGTTTTGTATGTGGTTCGTCACCCTTTGGAAAAGTAGTTTCCCATGAAAGCACCTACCCCTTGGAAATTACTGCCCTTGAATCCCCCTTTCCCCTCAGAATTTCCAATGATCTTCCGTGGGGGGGTATGGATATTTTCTGGAACCACACATTTCGCAGGATAGGTGTCTGTCAGTAGTAGTTATTGCAATGTACTACCTAATGGTATTTTGTCTTCAGATGCAGTTGCTGAAAATATCAAACGGCTTAATGAAAGCAAACGCCTGAAAGAATACAAGCCTGGTAATTCAGCCATGTCCCTACCTCTGGGACGGAATGGAGGAGCGACACAGCTTCCAAATGGAATGGTTGCTGGAAGCTTCTTAACCAAGTCCCTCAAAGGAAAGGATGTCATGACACCAAGCTTCTGGAAGTTAATGAAACAGAAAATGCCATCTAATTGAATGGCTTAACTTTTGATGGACTATTATGGACTCCAGAAACAAATGGACCCTTGCATGACTTGATCACAAACTTGTGGATCATGAAAGGTTGTTATGATATGCAGTGATTTAGAAGGTACTAGAATTTATGTGCAACATTATAGCCAAGTTTGAAGGCTAAACAACTGTTACAAATTTGTATGCATGAAGTCATCCAGCACCTTTTTCCTCTCCTTGCAAATGCTGTTAATTGTGACACCAAAATAACAGCAAAATCTGGCATTTTAAAGATGTGGCTTACCAATTCATCAACTTCTTTTCATTTTATGCCATTTTGTACCACAACTATTTTCCATGATTGACTAGTTCATGTGATCAAGTCATGCGAAAGTCTCTACTCTGTACATTTTATGTTAATAGTGATATCAGTTGCTAAAGTGTGTGGGTGACACCACTTCTGTCTTAGACAGAAAGTTGCAGTGATAGTGAAATGAAGCATCACCCCAACTTCACAAGGGGCTACAATCAGCAATGAAGTTGTTGACACAGAAATTTTTGTTCCCCCTCCTATAAGTCATTTTTATTCCTTTTGACCTTGTGACCATATTCTATTTAACCCCCCCCCCCTCCCTGCCCTGTTTGCTGTGACCTTCTGCCACAAAAAACAACACTGAATAGGAGGGGACTATCTTAACAATAACTTAGTACAAATAACCAGATTGTGTGATATTTTAATGTATTATTTAGGTACAAGGTGTGCATTAATTTTATTGTGAATTATAGCCTCAAACATAATACATATGGTGCTTGAAGAGCGGAAGTTTTGGGGAACTGTTTGTGGTCCTGTTGTAATAATGAATTGTACATTGTGTTTCATAAGTTGAGCACCTGTTAATTTTAAATTTGACAGCACCTTTCATTTATTTTGAATAGCAAGAGCCTACACATAGTCTTATTTATTTTAATCATTTTAGAGAGATTTTCAATTTGGTGTAAATATATTTAATCAAAATAGCCCATCAGGAGAAAGACAAATATCACAAGGAACCATTGAAAACTCAAGGAAGGGGAGTGTAAATGCCTTGTATGCATAAAAACACAAATTGAGCAAGTGGCAATTGGTTTTGTTTTGGTTGAGAGGATTGTGATAGTTTTGTCTGATCACAAATCAACGTCAACTGTGGGCTTCTTTTCACCCAGAATTGAAAATTCCTATAAGTTATTTATTGTCAACTTTCTTCTTTTCAGTGAGACAAAGTTACCTGTTACCCATTGTCTCGGACTTAAGATCCAAAGGGGTCTGGGTACGAGTCTTTGTTATTAGAAGTGTACCTAAGGTAGATATTACCATGGGGGATGGGGAGGGGAGTTGGCAGGGACTGTACAGAAGTCTTTATTTGC